>NC_056737.1:1517979142-1518046642 GCF_019279795.1 Protopterus annectens | reverse complement strand
AGTTATATCATTGTGGATAAATTCATCTTATGATTCAAAATGTAAACAAATACATCAAGAAATATTATTAGTAAATAATAAACATATCAAAACCAATCTTAAACAAATAGTCCCTAATAGTTTTATCTGGTCATTAGAAGATTTTTGCATAAATTGAATTATACCCACTTCTCAAATTCTCTACTTAAATAACATAATTTCCTCTTTCCAAAAGTTCACATATTCTAACAATTAATGACTTAATATTTCTATGTTTCCAACTGTATATACAAATGACTGCTTAGAAACCAATTACTTTAAACAAAATGCTAGTATTGAAACAAGAAAGTAACTTAATTTATTGACATAAATTCTTAAATGGTACTGATATATATACTGTTGAAAATTTAAGGTCCAAATACAATCAAGATTCCGAGAACTGGTTAATTTTACAGATATTTACAGACTTTGTGAACACAGAGATTAATAAGATATTTAAACCTAGATAAAGAAATCATTCCTCAAATTATTGGAATTCTTAATAAATCAGTAATAATGCAATGAAAAATAAATCACATATATTACAAATTTATAAAATTAGTAAGTTAGAGTTCACATATTTAGACAATTCCTATTGGAACTACTCCTAGAAATTAATAATGTACATGTCTCTGAAGTAAAGAATACAAGAAAATAATAAAATCTACAGATAAAACTATATCTTCTTATACTGGAAAATTTTCTCTTGGAAATTCTTACATAGAGCTTTTGTCACTCCTAATACAATTGCAATTATGTCTAAATCAAATAGAGGTAAAGCTAAAGATGTTATTCTGAAATAATAGCTGATTGGATGCATATGGTATATGAATGTGAAGTAATTTCCCCTTTTTGGAAAGAAATTAAAAACTTCATTCATACTCTATGGTCTGATAGATGTAATATTTTAAAATCTTTAGTTTTATTTAATGCTCTCATTCCTGAGATAATTCCAAAAACCCAAGTGCCTCTTCTTTGGCCTATTCTTGCTGTAGCCAGAAAGTAATTACTAAAACTTGGAAAAGTAAAGTTACCCCCTCTAGTGTTGAATTTATTAGTGTGGAAAAAAAATTGCAGTAGTGAATTGCATACTATAAAGATGAGAACTTCTAATATTACACATTCATATAAATATTGGTTTAAACTTAAAGACTTGTTTGAAAAATATTAATTGTTGTTCATATGTATACGTTTGATGAATTGATCAGCTGTGGAGCTATGTAAATATTTATTTGCCTGTTTTATAATTGATTTGTTTACGTTGTGACAATGTGAGGTATTGCCATCTGTGCCAGGGAGAATAGGGAAGTGCATGTGTAACATATACCAGCATAGTTAGCTGTGGTTTTGTAAATAATTTTGTGTCATTTGACTATCACACTGACTTGTACAGATGCTTGTGTTAAAAATAAATCAACATTGTTAAAATATATCAACAGTGTTATTATAATAGATTAAATGTTTATGTTTAAACAAAGAATTCTGGAAGGAAAGAGTAGAAGTTTTTGAAATTGTCCTATAGCTGTCAGATGCTGTAACAAAATTATTTATTTATTTATTATTTATTGACATTTGTTTACCGGGAAAGTCCACTCCATTTTCAGTGGAGGCCCGAGGAGAAAAGTTCCATACAATCACAGAAATTTTTACATAACATCAGCTTAACTTTGAAAGTCAAGAAAGATTTTACATAATACAAATTGAAGTAGATATACAAGACAAATACATATTACAGAGGTATACAATACAAGAAAATAAACCCAGTGTGTTAAATTTTTAGTAATTCTGTTTGTATATTCTCATAAGTAAGAATATGTTTAATCAATGTTGTTTATTCAGCCACAGAAATAAATAAAGAAAGAGAGATTGGACATGAAGACAGTGTAAATTGCAACCATATTAAGTTAGTAAAAGTATTTGTAGTGTATAGTGGCCAAAATGTTTAAGGTGGTTTAATCATATGACTACAAGAACAGACAAGGTTATTGAGATAGTGTTCTTTTAGTGCAAATTTAAATATTTTTAAAGAGTCTAGTTGAGTAAGAGAGAGAGAGAAGGAGTGCATTCCAAAGTTTGGCAATGGCATGGGAATAGAGATATTGTCCACCTCTTTTGTTGGGTTTAGTTATGGTTAAGAGTTGTTTGTTAGAGGACCTAAGATGCCAAGTAGGGTTGTGTGTTTGTAATATAGTTTGAAGTGTTGGGCAGTAGTTTGGATTATTTAGTAGTTTGTGGGTGAGACTAAGTTGGGAGTAATGTAGGTAATGAGAGAACTCAAACCAGTTTATAGATTTAATGGCCAGGAAATGATGTGTGTGAGTTGGCATGTTGGAGACAAACTTAGCTATTTTATAGTAGCATGACTGCAATTTGTTTAGGAGAGATGTGTGTAGGTTAGTGAAAATGGGGCAACCATAGATGAGGAAGGGTAGAAGTAGACTATTAGCTTGTTTCAACTTGGGAGACTTGTCCAAATAGAGTTTATGCCTATAGAGTTTGTCAAGCTTAAAATGGGTATTTTTGATTTGGCTGAGTATATGATTCTCAAAGGATAGTTTGTCATTAATTGTGATGCCAAGTAGTTTGGCTGTTTTTACAATTTTAATGCCTGTATTGTTTTGAGAGAATATTTTAAAGTCTAGAGTTAGAAGTTTGGTTGTGAAGAGTAAAACGTTTGATTTTTTGGGATTAAGTAGCAGTTGAGCTTCATTAATCCAGGATTTGATGGAAGTAAATGCATTTTGTGTTAACTTTAGGAGATCTGAGGTGTTGTTAGAGGCTGTAATTATAGTTGACTCGTCCACGTATTGAATGAGTGTATTTTGCAGGGATGCTTTATGGAGGTTATTAATAAATATGTTAACTGGCTATACTGCTCAGACAAGCTCCTCGTGGTCCTGCAGAGTGGTCCTAGCTACAGAGAACTCAGAAAAGCGACTACTTTCTGGATTTAAGTATCTTTGCTTTTTTTCACTTGGAATAGCTTCTGTAGCTTACCATGAACAAGCTTAAACTGTTTTTTAGCTGTTTGCTGCATTATTTTAAAAGCTGCACTTAAAGTTACTTTTTAGTCGAATTTGATCAAAAGTTTGTTTGTTTGTTTGTTTGTTTAATTTAACTGTTGAGGCTGCCCACTAAAGTGTGCTAGCCTGTGTAACTGATTTATCACTGTTTCTACATTTTCTGTGTGTTTCTATCAAAAAAAAAAAACAAAAAATAATCCTTGTTTTCCTGCCTCTCCTCGACTAGTTTAGACCAGTTTACAGGCATTGCTGTATTCTGGGCTGTGGTGTAGTTCCTGTGTTGTCCATTACCTTACTTGGATAGAGGGAAGTTTCTTTGCTCACCAGTGGGAGTGGGGAGCCTTGAGCAGCCTACCTGTTCCTGTAGGAAGTGACCTCAGCACAAGAGCTGTAGTAATTGGTTGTTTTGGACCATTTCTAGCTATTTTGTAGTTCCCTGTTTAAAATCCGCCTCTGGGCATTTTTGCGTGGTTGTGCGCATAGCGCAGCACCGGTTAAACAAGGTTAAACTTCTTCTGGCTCCGCCAAGTCTGCTCTTCAAATTTTCCCTTAAGGAAGCTCTACTCTTAGTATAATCAGACTACTCACTATATTATAAGCCTAGCACTTGTTCTCAATACTTCTCTACTAAGTAAGCACTCTCGTACTAAGTAAAGCACTACATCTACCTACCACCCCTGTGAATATCCACTTCCCTTAAAGGCACAGCACTCCCTTATACTGTTCTAGCATGTCGAGTGGTAGATTACTGGCGTCCTCTCCAGTTCAGCTGGTCAATCTGGGTATCTTGAGACAATGCTACAATTGTCTCATGTACACAGACAACCCTCTCTTCCTCCCAACAGACACAAATACATGTGAGAGATGCAATTATATAGCCAAACTGGAGGCTGAACTCTCTCAACTCAGGGCTGGCATGACTAGAAAGGAGGAGATGGTAACCACACACACAACAATCCCAGTCCCACATAGACCTACCACAACTGCAAACCAAACACATAAAAACACAAAGACATACTTGGAGGCTCTAATAAAAAACTTACCAAAACAACAGAGGCTCCCAAAGCAGACATCCAAAAATCCACCACCTCAAAACAAAACAGTGTGTCAACCAATCACAGCCCTTAAGGCCAAACACCATGCCTGATACACTAGTAATAGGTGACTCTATAGTCAGACACACTGATGTCCCGCTGACCAGGCTGAACAAGGAGAGGGTGACTGTGAGCTTCCTATCGGGAGCTAGGATCTGCCACATAACACATGCACTCAAGTCACTCCAAAGCAAGTACAAATATGACTCCGTCATTGTCCATGCTGGCATGAATGACCTGAGACATACCTCCCTGGACTACATGAAAAGAGACATAGAGGAGCTCTCCAATTATGTAGCCCAGGCTGGTATGACCCTGACCCTGAGCAGCATCTTGCCCTCACCAAGAATGATGCCACAATACAAAGACAAGATGATCAGCTTTAATAATTGGCTCAAGTACTGGTGTCATTCTAAGGGGATCCAATGTCTGTCTGCCTGGGATGACATGTTGGACAAGCCACACTGCTTCGCAAGGGATGGCTTACACCTGTCACCACTGGGCTTCCGGATATTGGCTAAGGCTCTTGCCACCCCCATAGTGCCTTTTTAGGCAAGGCTCAAAAGACAAACCCACCTCCTTAGAAAACAAAAATGGAAAAAACTAAGGGTAATGCTGCTCAACGCCAGAAGTCTAAATCTCAAGATGCAGGCACTCAATGCACTCCTCAGCATGGAGAACATCGACATCTGTGCAGTAACTGAAACCTGGTTCAAGGCTCCTGAGAGCACCCCAGCGCTACCAGGCTATACCTTGTATCATGCTTTTTGGCCCCAAAACCCGGGCCGAACCTCAAAGGGAGGGGGAGTGTCCATATTCATCAAGGACACCCACACCTCCAGGTTAGTAGCAACACATGAAGCATCAGAGACCATACAGGTGCAACTAACCATAGGCAAAACTGCTATACAACTGGTAGCATGTTACAGACCACCCTCCCAATCTCAGGAACCCCACTCAGCCTTCCTGAAGACATTGGAGGATATGAATGTAGCACAAAATACCATCATACTGGGAGACTTCAACTACCCAAACATAGATTGGGTACATTATTCTAGCCCTAATACCCTAGCCCAAAGGTTCCTGGAATTCATAAATTCAAATGCACTGGAACAACTAGTCAACTCTCCCACTAGGGGAGATAATATACTAGACCTGATCATCACAAACATGGGGACAAAATGCTCCACACCGGAGGTATACCCCTCACTAGTGAGATCTGACCACAAACTAATCACCCTGGATATACATATCCCACCTCCACCCCCAGCACAAAAGACCACAGTGAAAAACTTCTCAAAAGCAGACTTCACTCTTCTTAAGACTGAGATGGTATCCTTTAAGCCCACTGAGCCAGTGGATACCACATCCCACAATGCCGAATCCTTCACAAATGCTTTCTATGGACATCTCCAAGAATGCATGGATCATGCAATCCCAAATAAATCCAAGTCCCTCTCCACCAAAGGTGAGCATCCTGTCTGGTGGACCTCAGCCATTAACAAACTGTATAACAAAAGAATGAAGCTACTGCACGTCAGAGCAAAATCCCATAAAGGGAAGACATCTCTGATCAACATTAGCAGAAAACTACGTTCTCTCATAAAAACATCCAAGGCCAACTTTGAGAGAAAAATCGCTAAGGACACTAAAGATAACCACAAAGCCTTCTTCAGCTATGTTAGAAACCTGGGCGGAAACTCTCAGATATGCTCAGAGTTAGTTCACAACAACAAAAAATACACTGAACCCACAGATATTGCCAACATTCTGGCTGACAGGTTCAGTGCAAATTTCTCCCCTCCCTCACCCCCAAAAGAAGAAATACTTATCCCAGCTGAATGTAAGCTCCCTGTCATCTCAGATGTCCAAGTGAGAACCACCCTAAACAAAGCTAAAAACACAGCATCAATGGGACCTGACGGTATCCCAGGTTGCGTGCTACGTGAAATCCAAGAGGAGCTAAACCCGCACATAAAAATGCTATTTAACCTTAGCCTTACTACAGGATATGTACCTGAACACAGGCGTACAGCAACAGTGGTTCCACTCCACAAAGGGGGTACCTCTACAGACCCTGGGAACTACCGCCCCATAAGCTTAACCAGCCTGGTCTGCAAAGCTATGGAAAGAATCATTATGGAACTCATAAACAGAGACATTGGGGACCTACAGACACTTGACCCCACCCAGTTCGGCTTTGTAAAGGGCAGATCCTGCCTTTTGAACCTGGTTGACTTTTTCAAAACAGTCACTAGAGCCATTGATGAGGGCAAAGCAGTCCATACAGCCTACCTGGACTTGGCTAAGGCCGTTGACACAGTACCCCACTCAGGCATCATAGATAAGCTCAACAGCTTAAACGTAAACCCTTATGTCACTAGATGGGTTGCAAACTGGCTAAAGGACAGAACCCATAAAGTTAAAATCACTGGAGCAATGTCAGACTCAAAGCCAGTCACAAGTGGTGTCCCACAGGGATCTGTCCTGGGACCCCTCTTGTTCGGCATTTATTTCTCAGATGTTAAAGCAAACATGGGAGGGTTGTGGCTGACAAAGTTCGCAGATGACTGCAAACTAGGCGCCATAGTCGATACACCAGCGGACACATACATCCTACAAAAAGGCCTCACAGAAACGGACAACTGGTGCTGGAGTCACGGCCTTAAACTAAATGCCAAAAAATGTATAGTCATCCCCTTTGGGAAAAACAAAGTGCCCACAAATTATCACATAGACAGCAACCCACTGAGTATGGAAAAAGTAATCAGAGACCTAGGGACCCAAGTCGACAGCGACCTCTCATTTGACACCCACATTGCCAAAGTGGTTAGAAAAACATTCTACCTTGCACACCTCATCATGAAGGGATTCACGTCCAGATCCAAGGATGTCATTGTACCCCTATACTCCTCCCTCATCAGAACCATGATCGAGTACAATGCCCCATTTGGTATGTACCTCACCCGGCATTTGCAACAGCTGGAGAGACCACAAAAGTACCTCACCAAGAGGATCAAGAGTCTCCAGCATATGTCTTATTCTGCCAGACTAAAGAAACTTCAGCTCTATTCAGTAGCTTACCGCCTGCTCAGAGGTGATCTCTGCCTGACGTACAAGGCCATGTCCAATCAGGATCTGATGGACATGCTCCACCTCAAAAAATCCAAATCCATCAGAACCACGAGAGCTAAAGACTTAAACCTTGGCACAAGTATGAATAGGACATGCTGGAGGGATAGATTCATAACCCAGAGGCTTCCCATGCTTTGGAACAAGATCCCAGTTCATATTAGGCAGAGCCCCTCACTGACTCTCTTCAAGAGAAATCTTGATGAGTGGATGGGAGATCGTAAGTTTACCCCAGGGGTCACATCTGTGTCACTGCTAGACAGGGGCACAGTAAACTAATTCTATTATATAAGGGGACATTCATTGTGTCACTACTAGACAGAGGCACAGTATTCTAAATTTATTCTGTACATTTTTGTACCATTTCATGGGGTGGCAAAAGCCACATCACTATGGCTACGCTTACAAATGCCCCAGGGCAGATAGCCTAGTACTAAACTATGAAACTATGAAACTAAAAAGCAAGGGCCCAAGAATAGACCCGTAGGGAATGCCTGTGTTGTTGAGCAGGTAATTGGATTGTTTACTCTGCCATCTAACAGATTGTTTTCTGTTGAGTGGATAGTTATGGAACCGGGTTAGAGTGTGTAGGGAGCAGTTTATGGTCACAAATTGTAAAAGTAGTTTTGAGTGGGAGACTGTGTCAAAAGCTTTTGATAGGTCTAGTAGGATCAGTGATGTTAGTAGGCCTGCATCAAGAGCTTTGTATACGGTGCTGGTAAATGACAGTAAGGCTGTTGCTGTGCTGTGTGCTGGCCGAAAACCGCGTTGGGTGGGTGCGAGTAGGTTATTGTCTGTAAAATGTTTTAGTAATTGAGAATGAATGCACTTTTCTAGAATTTCAGATAGAGGTGAAAGTATGGAGATGGGCTGTAGTTAGATAGATCACTGGTGTTACTGCATTTGTGAGGGGGAGTAATAATTGAATTTTTCCATAGTTGTGGGACATATGATTCAGAGATTGATCGGTTAATGAGAATGCTAATTGGAAGAGCTATAGAATCTGCTGCACGTTTTATGTATTCAGCTGGGAGGCCATCGGAAGAGGGGGGAGCATGGTTTTAGCTTTGAGAGACGTTTACGAACTAGGGAGGTGGGTATTGGTTGTAATTTAAATAGAGACATGGATGGGTTTTTGTTGGAATTGCAATTGATGTGGGGGGAGTGGTTAGGGAGTGTATTGTCATTAATGTTGCCAATTATACTTTTGTTAGTTTATAGAGAGAAATCATTAACAAGTTCTGGGATAATATCAATAAAATGAGAATTGAAGGCTGGGGCAATTTCTTGAGATCTTAGAAAAGCTCTGAGTGTGTATTGTACCAGAATCAGGTGATCAAATGTGATGTCATTCCATAACCAGCACTGAGAGGATGGAACTCACACACCAGCTTGTTTTGTTTTCTTTGGAACCTGATATAAAGATCTATGACAGTCATCACAGTCAGTTCAGTTGATTTAGTTTAGTTGTTCAATTCAGTCTGTTAGAAACTCATTATCTTACCTTGTGGAAGAAGCATCTCACCATCTAACCTAGCCTTGCTATATTAATTAAGTTAGCTAGGGAACAGTTATTCTTTGGACAGTCAGGAAATACAGTGAGAGTAGTTGAGTATTGTTTTTCTGCACCTGTTTTAATTTGTCTAACTGTTATTCTTATTTCTCATGTGATTGAAACTCTGTTTATTGTACTTAGATATTTAGTATTCTCATATTTTCTACTTTATTATTTATTATTAAATATTTTATATCTTTCATTGTGGCTGGTCTTTTAGAGAATACTTTTAATATCTTGAGAGTACTTGTGTTTATTTTAGTGATGCCTTGGCCATTCCAAAAAGCCTGGCTACTTTGGTTACACTCTACCATTTATGTTAGTATTGATTTTACACAGTATAATTGGATACCCTTGTAAGAGTCTGAGAGTGGTTGATTGGGGGCAGCGAAGTTACCTTATAGTCTGGGCAGAAGGGGTACATTTAGTAAATCTGTACCAGCCTTTCCCAGGAGTGCCTGTGCGTGTGTGTGTGTGTGTGTGTGTGTGTGTGTGTGTGTGTGTGTGTATATGTGAAAATCAACTACCCAGGTGTGGGTGTGTCAGCTACATGGAACTGGGACATGGTGCTCCAAAGTGAGTCTTGTTTGGGATCTGGAGAGACAGATAGTCCAGTCCCAGGTAGGGATCATGCTCCCTGTGTGCTCTAGGGGGAAATTGTGTTTGATGCAATGAGCTGCATTTTAAAATACTGTGTAAATCCATTCCTGTTTTTAGTGACTGTCTCTCACCAGTGTCAGTGGTGGAGATTAAGGCTCCTTGATTACTGGCCCGGGGTAGAGAGTGGCTGTCATATATGTATTGTTTTAAAACCAAGTTAAAAAAAAAGAAAAAAAAAAAGAAAAAAGAACAGATGATTTCTTCATTTTAAATGTGAGTGATCCTAATTATATTTGCAGTACTCTGAGCTCAAGAGAAATGATAACATTTTAAAGTTTCTGGAAAGGAGTTTTTTTGATAAGAAAAACTGAAACAGAAGGGTAACATGGTTTCAAGCTCTTGCTGGTCAGCCTTTAATGACTGCCAAGAAGAATATTAAGTTAAGGAAAAGGAATCTGTAGTTAAAAGCTTAAAACATAACTCTGCTATTTTAAGGTCAGAACTGCAGGCAGCTAATAAAACAACACTTTACAAAAAATGTGCAGATGAAAAGTCCCATTCCTTGGGTATGTATCCTTTAAGATAGAGAAGTTTTCACTCACACAGCCATAATTGTCAGATGATGATTGGCCTCTATTAATTTCTTCACCCCCTCCACCTTATGACCCACCTGAATCTCAAGAAGCTGACAGTTCTCTCTCTACTAAATGACAGGTGGAGATGAGTTTTGCAGAAACTACCACCTTCCAAGAAACAGCCCAAGTTACTTCTAACACTTCCAGTCTCCCTTCATTGGGTTATTACACTAGATTTCCACAACAACTTCAACCTATCATACCCTCAGACGAATTGCTAATATGAATAGGTAATAAAGGAAAACAACTGTATTATGAACTTACATACAAGGAAAAGTTAAAAAGACAAAAGTCAGCCAGCAAAAATATAACACTTTGAGTAAAATTAAGCACATTATTGCTCAATTTTGAATAAATGTTGATGGGGAGGAATATCAGTGGGCATACCCTACAAGCCAGCCTGTAGGAGAAGAGACAGATTCTGACTCTTCTACAGATTCTAATATACCTTCCACACAGATGCCCCCTTTGTGAGAAGTCCCAAACTGTGTAGCAGCTAGAGACAGCAGGGCTGAAGCTTTTATAAGTTTGGTACGGCCATAGATTGCAGTGGATTTTCAAACCATTGTAGACCACCCCCCCATTTGAACAAACTCAGGAAAATATGCAAAAATCTTAGAAGGACATGTATAGTTGCAAAACTCTACCATCAAAGACCTGTGAGCCATACTAAAAGTCTCTACACCTCCCAATACTTTTTAGGAAAATATGGGAAAATCTATTCTAGGTGATAACATTCTAAAACACACAGATGATGGATTTCTAGCTGCTAGAAATAATCTCTTAGAAGCCATTATCACAGTATGTCCCCTTGCCGTTAACTGGGCAAGACAAAAAAATCCATTGTGCAAAGAGAGAATTAATCTGTTGATGGTTATCTGCAATGCATGATACATGCATTTTAAGCCTTCGCTGGACAACCAGACCCTACAGAAGGTGTGGCAGCCAATGGGTTGTCAGTGGCTTTTGTAGAGGTCTTACCACCACCTATACAAGAAAAGATAATAAAGGTTTGTTTGAACTGGCGAACTTTAGGCATTCATGAAATTGTAAATCAGGCACAATATGTGGCAGACGATATCCTTAGGGAAGAAAAGGAGCAAAAGAAAAAGTTAGTGGATATTCAGCATCAGCAATTTAATACTGATTTCCGAGGCTGAGGATGGAGAAAAAGTAATAATGGAGGAAGAAGTAGAATCCAATTCTTTCTGCAACTCCCAGTACAGTATCATCAAAATGATTATCTCCCTGGCTCATCACAAGCACCACAGGGTGCACCACATTTAAATACATGTTATAATTGTGGTCAAACAGGGCATTGGTTCATAGGTTCATAGGTTCATAGGTTGGTACTAGGCTATCGGCCCTAGGGCCTGTACAAACCTAGCCATAACAATTCCCTGGCTATTTCTTCCCACGATATTTACTTCCCTGGACCCCTGTCTAGCAGGGCAACTGCTGTGATCCCCAGGGTGAATTTCGTATCTCCCATCCAATCATCAAGGTTCCTTTTAAAGAGGGCCAAAGAGGCACTCTGCTTGACATGTATGGGCAGTCTATTCCAGAGTCTGGGGAGTCTCTGAGTCAGGAACATATCCCTCCAGCATGTTTTGTTCATTGTGATAACAAGGTTTAGATACCTGGAGCATGTGGCTTTGAGGGATTGGGATTTCTTTAAGTGTAGCATGTCCAACAGTTCTGGGTTTGACATGGCCTTGTATGTTAAGCAGAGATCGCCTCTGAGTAGACAATATGCGACAGAGTATAGCTGGAGTTTGTTTAGATGGTCAGCATAATGGATGGCAAAATGGATGCTCATTAGCTGGACAAAAAGCAGCTTTGCCAAACATTCAAACACCATAGCTACCTGATAGAATCCCTCCTGCAGTGAACAACACTTTGGCAGCAAACTCATTTGGACAGCCATGATCAGGAACTACAGTTATTTCCCTTGCTAGTGATTGATCAAGATGTTCCCTTTGACAATGTTACACTGCAAAATACATCCTCCCCATTTCTTGTAGATACATAAGTTACTAGACCTAGGACACCAAACACTGTCCACTTTCTAAATTATGATTTAGGATGTGGGTGTGACTGGAATTCTTATAGACTATCCAGAGATGAAACCTGCCCCTCTTCAAATTGGTCCATTGAAAGAACAGAATGCTTTTATTGTAGGAAATTTAGACCCTTTAAATGTAAGTATATATTTTCTATGTAAAGTTAGATGTACTGTTTATTGCACACCAGATGGTGCCTCAATAAGTAAATGATTTGCTTTTAGCTTCAGGAACTATACATGATTGTAAACAATATTATTTTTCTTTTGACATATCAGAACTAGGATTTAAGGTTAACAAAAGTAAATTGCAGTTATGGCTGTTGCAGGTTCAATACTTCAGACATCTGATTTCAGAAGGTGCTAGGCAAATTCCCAAATTGCTGCCATCCAAACTGCACCACACCCTACTACACTGAAACAGCTCCAAGCTTTTCTGGGTTTTTGCAGGTTACTGTTAACAATGGATTTCTAGCTAGGCGGAAGTGGTAAGACCATTGCTAGAACTGTTAAAGAAAGATACTCCTGAACCTTTACTCTGGCGGTATTATCATGAACAAGCTTTTGTACAACTAAAAACATTCCTTTTCCATCCTGCTACACTTACGTTACCAGATAATTTTTATTTATTTATTTATTTTACATTTGTTGACCGGGCTAGTCTAACTGGATACATGTCCATTTTCAGTAGAGGCCTGGGGAGAAAAGCTCTGATGAGAACAATAACAAAATCATATATACAAAATTGATGTAAACAAGGTACAATGCTGTTACATTAGTGAGACTAATCCAAGAGGTTAGAAGTTGATAACATATAGCAAAAAATGCAGGTATAAGTAGTATAATTCTAATGCAGTTTTAATACATAGTATATAGAAGAGAAAGCAGCTAATTATGTACACTTTCTAAGTACAAATGGTATTTACATTAATAAAATACAAGAAGATGTAAGTAGTAGTATCTAAAAGTAGAATGTTAGTTGTACTTAAGAAAAGGGGGTAGCTTACTGAGAAGAGGAGGGTAGGCTGAACCTATTAGCAGGGCTAGTTGATCAGTCAGGCTCAGTACAGGGGCATAACCAGTGTGTTTTGAGGAAAAGTTTCAGTTTGGTTTTGAAAAGTGATAAAGAGGGAAGAGAGGAAAGTTAATTGGGGAGAAGGTTCCAGGATTTACCAACAGTATTAAAGACAAGAGAGTTTCCAGCCCTGTTGTTTGACTTACAAATATTGACAAGAAATTTGCGGGATGAATGCAAGGTCTTCAAATTTTTGTAGGGGGTGATAAGGGTAGATAGTATAGAGGTATTTGTTGGATGGTGAAGGGTTGTATGGACAATGGTCAGTTGGTGGAATTTAATCTGATTTTGTAGTTCCAGCCATCCTAGCTGTTTTAGATTATAACAGTGGTGGGTTCTAAAGGGGTTGCCTGTAGCAAATCTGGCTATGTTATTGTAGGCGGTTTGCATTTTATTAAGGTTGTTTTTGGATAGATTTGTATAAATAGGTGAGCCATAGAGGAGAGTAAAGCTTAGGTGGGTATGAGCAATAGTTATTCTAGCTGCAGGAGAGAGGAAGTGTTTGATCCTGTAGAAAGAGCCTAGTTTTCTATCAACAGGTTGTTAGTGTTGTTAATATGGGTGTTGAAGTTAAGGTTGTTATCTATGGTGATACCTAGTAGTTTGGTAGTAGCATATGTGGATATGAGAGTACCTCTATTGGATGTGACTGTGAAATCTATTGGGGGTGATTTATGAGTTGGGGTAAAAAGGAGGAGCTTATTTTTTGGGGGGTTCAGAAGGAGACAGTGGTGTGTGAACCAAAGTTCAACTGTGTTAAACACCTTTTGGGTAAGGGAGCTAAGTTCTGACATAGATGTGGCTGAGCATATCAGTGTGGAATCATCTGCATATTATATGCATGTTGGTTGAGGGATTTCTAGATGAAGGTCATTGATAAATATAGAAAACAGGAGAGGTCCTAGTATGGACACGTAATGGGACACCAAGGTTAATGGAGAGGTTGGTTGATAAAGTGTGCCAGGGTAATGCCTGTTGTCTGTTATTTAAATAGGACTGGAACCATTTTATTGCTAGTGGCACTAGTGACAGAGATTTGAGTATATTTATAAGTATATGGTGGTTAACCATATCGAAAGCCTTAGACAGATCTGTAAACAGTGCAGAGGAAAGCAAATTGAGGTTACGGTTTTTGTTAATGCAGCCAGTAAAGGAAAGGAGGGCAGTAGTAGTGCTGTGGGAAGGTCTGAAACCATGCTGGCAGTTGGAAAGTAAATTATTTTGGATTAGGTGGTCTAGCAATTGCTTGTGGATACATTTTTCCATGAGCTTAGCTAAGGGAGAAAGTAGGGCTATGGGATGGTAATTGGAGAATTCAGTACAATATCTATCCTTGTGAAGGTGAATAATATGGGAGACCTTCCAGATTTTGGGGATGTTTCCTTTAGCGATGGTTCTATTAATGAGAATGGAAATGGGATAGGCAATGGATTTGGCTGCTATTTGTAGGTATTCAGTGGGTAGTTGGTCTGCTGAAGGAGAGCATGGATTTAGTATTAGAAGAAGAGTAAGAATATATGTAGTTGGGACTGGTTGGAAGAGAAATGGAGGGGGTGGGATAATGTTAGACTTGGATAAAGTTAAGTTCTGAGTTGATAACTGACTAACAAGAGTTTGAATGGTTTCAGTAAACAAGGAATTAAAGGCATTGGCAGTTTGCACGGGATTATCCTGGTCAGTGCCTTGTGGGTTTGGTGTGATGGATGTAGTAATTGGTTAATACTTGCCTAGAACTTTTGTGGTTTATTATGGTGATCCTGCTGGAATTGTAGGTAGTAGTTTTTTTTTTGTCAGACAGTATAGCTTGTTTAGTTTTATTTCTCAGTTGTCTGAAGTTTTGTTGGTCTACAGGGTTTTTGGTTAAGTGGTATTTAGCCCAATACTTGTTTCTGAGATGAATTTGTTGCTTGGTTTCTTTTGAGAGCCATGGGGCAGATTTAGTTCTCATTCTGATAGAGCGGGTTGGTGCATGGTGGTCTAGTATGATTAGGAATTTAGAATTAAAGTGATTAACAGCTTCATCCAGTGGGACTTGTTTCAAGGGGGACCAGTTACATGCTCTAGGTTCTCTTTGGAAGAGATCGGGGTTAAAGTTTTTTTTGGTTCTTATAGTCTTAAAAATAGTTGGCGTGGGTAGATTGGTTTTAAGCCTGATGATGTAAGATGTAATTCTAAGAAATGTGTTTTTGTTTTGTAGTGAAAGAAATAAAGTAGCGTTAGGACAGTTAGGACAACACAGAAACAATGATTTTAGACCTGTTGTTTATTACAGTACAAATCTTGATCCTGTAGCTGCAGCCCTCCCCCACTACCTTAGGCCGATGGCCATGACAATGCATATTGTAGACATGGTAGCTGCACTGACTCTCAGGTTTGAGACTTACATGGCAGTTCCACATTTGGTTGAAACTCTGCCACTGAAGACTAAAATACAATATTTAATTGCAATACATTTGTCTAACTATGAATTATCATTACTTAATAACCCTTCCTTACAGATTGATGTCCACAACTTAACCATATTTCCTTTATCCCTACAGCAGATGGAGGAGGACCCCATGATTCTGTAGTTGTTATTAATACTGTGCTTCTTCCTAGATTAGAGTTGAAAGATGTTCCTTTGCAGAATCCATAACTCATCCTTGTAGATGGCTCCTGTGTTTGAACAGATGCTGGTGAACTCATAACAGCTTTTTCTGTTTACATACATGATCATATTTTATTAACTGGACAGTTATATGGAATTGTATCTGCTCAAGTAGCTTAATTACTAGCTCTAACGGAAGCATGTAAAATTGACAAAGATAAGTCAGTAACCATATATACTGATTCTCATTATGCTGATGGAGTCGTGCATGATTTTGGTACACTTTGGAAAGAAAGTTTTTTATATCCGAAGTGACAGGTATTAAAAATATTGTTTTTGTTAATGAACTGTTAGAAGCTCTGTTATTAACAAGTGAGATAGCTGTAGTGAAATGTGCCACACATAAGACTGATAATTCCTTTGTTAAAAATGGTAACACTGTTGCTGATGTAACAGGAAGACAGCTTGCTTTGCCTTATTCTGTTCAAGCTATACTTTTATATGTATATGTATAAAGACAACAGTTTTTGCACACCTGTTTTACATCCCCTTATTGAGGCATTTGAAAAAATATGTATAGATGAAATTTATAAGGGTTATGATTCTGCAAATAAGGGGAAACGCTTTTTTAATATGACTGTTGGAGATGGAGAGAAAGAAGCACTTGAACACTTAATGTGTGATCAAAGCATTGTTATATACCCTGCCGATAAGGGGGGCCCTATTGTGATTCTAGATTCTTCACGGTATGATCACAAAATGAATGTTATGTTGTCTGACAACTCTTTTTATAGTAAATTACACTGTTTGATGTTAATAACAACGTAATTTGTATTAAAGACAAGTTGAGCTGTATGATGTCATCTGGGCTGATAGAAGTTTGTTTGATTATTTTTTGTGCAATATCCCTTGATTCCCTTTATACAGGGCCTGCTCAAATTACACAAGGATCCTGTAAATCCACCACTTAGACCCATAGTCTCTGGTAGAAAATGGAGTACAGAGTCTATGTCTATCCTTCTAGAAAAACATTTTAGACCACTTGTCAATACCAAATCACATATCCTGAGTGATTCTCGAGAATTTCAGAGGTTCACACAGGCAACATTTAATGTAGAGAGATGGTACTTTGTAACTTTGGATGTAAGTTCTCTCTTCACAGTTATACCGAATATGTTAGTTATTGAATGGATGATACAATATATGATGGAACAACATATGTTTAGTGATAGTAAGGCTGAATTACTTCGTTATTTGCTTGAGTTGGCTTTGTAAAATAATGTATTGTTTTTGATGGGAATTATTTTTTGCAAAGAGATAGCTACGCCAGTCTCATTATGTTCATCTGGGAACGTAAGCACATATTGGTTGATACATACATAGAACACATTTTATTTTACAGATATTTTGTGGATAATTTATCTTTGATTTGGAAGGGTACATGAGATGAGATGGTTAAGTTTACAGAAGAGATTAATGCTAGTACTACATTTTTGAGATTTACAGTTGAGTATTCCAAGGTAGAAATTAGTTACTTAGATGTACTTATCAGAGTTTCAAGCAGTGGACAGATGGATACTTCACTGTACAGGAAACCCTGTTATACGAAGAACTTTTTACACCGAACAAGCATGCACCCCAAATATGTATTTGATAACATAGTACAAGGGCAAGGACTTGAGTCTCAAGGGTGAATGTCAGTGATGGCAATTTTATGGCTGAAATGAAAGATCTGGAGAATAAGTTTGTGGATAGGGGCTACAAGAGGAATAATGTACAACAAGTATTTAATGACGTTTTTGATGTTAGAGAAGGTAGAGGCAGGCCCTTTTTTCCTTCAAATCCACCTTCAATTCACCCTAAGAGACTGGGTGATGGTAAATGCAGGGTACCGGTGACTTATTCTTACACTATAGGGTATGTCTTGGATATTATAAGGAAACATTGGCCCATTTTAACAACAAATAATGATCTTAAAGAGATAGTGAGTGAACAACCTAACTTTATCTTTAAGAAGAAATGATCTTTAAAACAGATGCTTTGTTATCCAAAACTGTTTATTGATGGTAAATCTACTAGGAATAAAGTGGGTTCCACCTATAAAGGACATAGACCATGTCATACTTGCAAGTGCTGCAGATATATTGACACCACTGGTATGTTTACACATCCAGGCCAGGGTAAGCAGTATGTGTTTGATATTCAAGCTACTTGCACTTATTCTCATGTGGTTAATTTAGCGTGCTGCGCTGCCTGCATGAAGTTTTATGTAGGAAAGACTGACAGACAGTTGAAGGAATGTATTGTATAACACTTTAGACATATAAATAATGGTACTGAGTGCAGTGCTCTTTGTAAACATGTGAATCTCACTTCACACACACATTGTTTTAAGTTTCAAGTTATAGCACAGGTAGCAGCTACTAAGAGGTTGGATGATGTTAGGAATGCTACTGAAAGCTTAGAGAGCAAGTGGATAGCCAGGTTAAGGGCTGATTATGGTGCAGGACTAAATGATAAAGTTCCCCTTAAACCTTTGTTGCAGACATGCTTACTTTTTAGATGAGCTTTATATATACTTACGTGCATTAGTTAATTTGAAGTTCATTTCTTATTTTTCAGTTTCAGTGCATTTATTGTTTGTATTATTTTAATACATAATAGCTTAATTGGTTGATTTGCTAGTTGAATTTCTGTATAAATTGCTGTGTGTGTGACTGCATTTTTATACTGACATCTGAAGAAGCAGCAAGAGCTGTGAAAGCGCTTATGTTGTTTTAAAATAAAAGATTGTTTGTTTTATGCTGAGAGCCTGATGTTATCTCATCATTCTACTTTTTTTGGACTGCTTAACTAAAGAAGTCATTTTACTAAACTTGGCGATTTTATAGAGAGTAACAAACATTCTATTTATATATTTCCACATAAAAACTTTCCAGTATAAACTTGAAGAAGTTTGACTAACTGACTTAAGTATCAAAGTTCTGTTCTTACAATCTAGTGAGTCACTCAATCCACTACTATCTTAAAAAGTTCCAGAATATTGCATCAAAATTATTATTATTACTATTTATAATTAACTTATATAGCTTGGACAAGCCTCCTTTGTAGGTCAATTTACCTAAAATAACAGCATTCATATATTCATATAATGGAGGAATAGTGTTCTGCTCTTCTTCACTCATATAGGTTCATAGATTCATAGGTAGGCACAAGGCTATCTGCCTGAAGGCATTTATAAGCCAAGCCAGAATGTGTTGGCTTTTGCCGCCCCCTTAGATTAGTTCCCTGTGCCTCTGTCCAGCAGAGCCACTGAAGTGACCCCCGTGGTAAACTTTCTGTTTCCCATCCACTCATCAAGGTTTCTCTTGAAGAGTGTTAGCGAGGAGCTCTGCCTAATGTAGATTGGAATCTTGTTCCAAAGCATGGGAAGTCTCTAGGACAGGAATCTAACCCTCCAGCACATCCTATTTATTGTTGTGGTAAGGTTTAGATCTCTAGAACGTGTGGCTCGAGAGGATATGGTTTTCTTTAGGTGGAGCATGTCCATCAATTCTGGGTTGGACATGGCCTTGTATGTCAGGCAGAGATCACCTCTGAGTAGGCGGTATGCAACTGAGGTCAGCTAGAGTTTCTTCAGTCAAGCTGCATAGGGCATCTTCTTGAGGCCAGTGATCCTCTTGGTGAGGTACTTCTGTGGTCTTTCCAGTTGTTGCAGGTGTCTTGTAAGGTACATCCCAAATGTGGTGTTGTACTCTATGATAGATCTGATGAGTGATGGGTAGAGGGGCTCAATGACCTCTTTTGATCTGGATGCAAACCCTTTTGTGATTAGGTGGGCACATAGAAGGATTTTCTAACCACTTTGGCAATGTGATTATCAAAGGAGAGATTATCTACTTGGATCCCCAGATCTCTTATTACATCTTCCGTATTTAGGGGACTACCACCTATGTGGTAGTTTGTGGGTACTTTGATTTTTCCAAAGGGGATGACTATGCACTTTTTGGCATTTAGCTTGAGGCTATGATTTTGACACCAGGTATCCGTCTCAGTGAGACCCTTTTGGTGGATGTCTGTGTCAGCTGGAGAGTCAGTTATAGCCCCTAGTTTGCAGTCGTCTGCGAACTTAGTCAGCCATAGTCTTCCTGTGCTTGCCTGTACCTCTGAGAAATATATGCCGAACAGGAGGGGGTCCTAGGACTGAGCCCTGGGGAATGCCACTTGTAACCAGTTTAAAGTTGGACCTAGCTCCCACAACTCTCACCTTGTGGGTTCTGTCCATGAGCCAGTTGGCAACCCATCTTGTGATGTTGGGGTTTATGTTCAGGCTGATGAGCTTGTCTATAATACTAGGATGGGGAATGGTGTTGAAGGCCTTTGCGAGGTCTAGACAGGCTGTGTGTACCTCCTTTCCCTCGTCTATAGCCTTGGTAACTGTCTCAAAGAAGTCCTCCCATTTTAGGAGGCATGATCTGCCCTTAACAAAGCTGAACTGAGTAGGGTCCAGTGTTTGGAGGTTCCCAATGTCTCTGTTAAAGAGTTCCATGATGATGCGCTCCATAGCCTTGCAGACCAAGCTAGTCAGGCTTATAGGGCGATAGTTCCTGGGGTCTGTTGCGGCTCCACCTTTGTGGAGTGGAATAACCATTACTGTGTGCCACTCTATGGGTACGTAGCCTGTGGAGAGGCTGAGTTTGAGCAGTGTGTTTAGGTGAGGGATTAGTTCATCTTTGAGCTCATGTAGGATGCAGCCTGGGACACTGTCCAGTCCCATTGATGCTGTGTTTTTGGCTTTGAAGGGGACTGTTTTAACCTGAGTGTCTGTCATTTCAGGGGCTCTACATTCTTCTGGTATGATTATGGGCCCTTTTGGGGGTGAGAGGGGGGTGAAGTTTGCATTGAACCTATCTGCCAGGATGTTGGCGATACTGGTTGGTTCAGTGTATTTTGTGCCATTCTGCACTAACTCTGAGTAGATCTGAGCATTGCCACTTAGATTCTTGGCATAGCTAAAGAATTGCCTTGTAGTTATCTTTGGAATCCTTGGCAATTTTTCTTTCGAAGTTCGCCTTGGATGATTTTATGAGGGATCGTAGTTTCTTACTAATACTAATCAGGGATGTCTTCCCTTCTTGGGATTTTACTCTTTTCTGTACTAGTTTCCTCCTTCTGTTGTATAGCTTGTTTATGGCAGGGATCCACCAGACTGGTTTCCTTTTCTTGGAAGAGTGAGTGTTGGTTTTGCTTGGGATAGCATGATCCATGCATTCTTGTAGGTGCCCATAGAATGCATTAGTAAAGGATTTTTCAGCTTGGACAATGTTATCCTTTAGCATGGGGGCTTTGAAACTTTCCACCTTGGTCTTAAGTAATGTGAAGTTTGCTTTTGAAAAGTTTTTCACAGTAGTTTCCTTGTCCGTGGCTGGGGGTGGAATGCAGATAGCCAAAGTGATCTGTTTATGGTCAGATTTAACCAGCAAGGGGTTGACCTCCGGTGTGGAACACCAGTCGCCCATGTTGGTAATGACCAGGTCCAATATGTTGACACCTCTGGTGGGAGTGTTGACCAGTTGATTCAGGGCATTTGAGCTTATAAATTCTAGGAAATGGTGGGGAAGGGAGTTAGTACTTGAGTAGTTATCCCAGTTAATGTTTGGGTAATTGAAATCACCCAATACTAGGGTGTTTGGTAAGACCTTTATGTTTCCCAGTGTTTCCAGAAATGTGGATTGGAGGTCCTGGGACATGGTGGGTGATCTGTATCAAGCTACAGTTTGAATGGCAGTTTTGCCCATTGTTAGTTGCACATGGATGATCTCTGAAGCATCGTGCTGTGCCACTAACCTGGACGTGTGGGTATCCTTGATGAATATGGATACGCCCCCGCCTTTTGTATTTCGGTCCAGGTTCTGTGGCCGAAATGTATGGTATGAGTTGTAGCCTGGTAGTGCTGGGGTGGTCTCTGGAGCCTTAAACCAGGTTTCTGTTACTGCACATATATTGATTTTCTCCATACTGAGAAGTGCCTTGAGTGTGTGCATTTTGAGGTTTAGACTTCTGGCACTGAGTAACATTACACTTAGTTTTTTGTTACTTGTGCTATTTATGGCAGTGGGTTTGTCTTTTGAGCCTTGCCTAAAAAAGGCACTATGGGGGGGGGGGTGGCAAGAGCCTTGGGCAGTATTTGAAAGCCTAAGGGTGACAGGTGCAAGCCATCTCTAGTGAAGCAGTGTGGTTTGTTAAGCATGTCATCCCAGGCAGTGGATCCCCTTTGAATGACACCAGAAACTTAGCCATTTGTTGAAATTGATAATTTTTTCTTTATACCATGGTATCATTCTTGGTGAGGGCAGGATGCTACTCAGGGTCAGGGTCATACCGGCCTGGGCTATGTGATCAGAGTGTTCTTCCATGTCCCTTTTCATGTAGTCCAGGGAGGTATGGCTCAGGTAATTCAAACCAACATGGACAATGACAGAGCCATATTTGTACTTGTTCTGGAGTAACCTGAGTGCTTGTGTTATGTGGCAGATCCTGGCCCCTGACAGGCAGCTAACAGTAATCTTCTTCTTATTCAGCCTAGTGAGTGAGACGTCAGTGTGCCTGACTATAGAGCCATCTATTACTAGTATGTTGGGTATGTTATTTTGCCTTAAGGGCTGTGATTGTGTGGCACACTGGTTTTGTGAAGTATGTGTTTCATGGTTTGTGTTGGGGGGTGGAGGTTGCTTGGATGTCTGATTTGGAGGTCTCTGTTGCTTTTGCAGATTTTTATTTAGAGCCTCTGAGTATGTTTTCATGTATTTATGTGTGTTTTTTACTGGTGCTGGTTTAATGGGTCTGTGTGAGACTGGTGGTGTGATACAAGTATTTCCCTTCTCCTCTTGACTGTCTGATCCAGTCTTGGGTTGAGAGAGCGTAGCCTCCAGTTTGGCTGTATAATTGCATCTCTCGCATGTATTAGTGTTTTAATTTTTTACTGATGGATAATATTAACTGGATAGCAGATTCATCCAACTTATATTATTTCATTAAATATTGTGGAGAATTAGCTTTTCCTTTTTCAAAGCAATCAGACCACAATACTAATCCATTCCATTTTAGTAAATTTATTTTAACATTGTTCTGAGTTTCCTTAAATCTAGATGTGTATGCAATGGGAAAACATAAAAAAATCCATTTTAATATTAATGGAGGTTTAAAAACATATTTCTTAACATTTTAAAAATTGATTTCTTATATGCAGAGTCTGAAGATTAAAATGAATTTACTTCTAAGTTAATTTTTTCAACTAGGTGAAAGGATTATTACATAATTCTAATTTGTCATCCTTAATAAACTGATAAGAATTTAGTATAGTCTGCATCTGGCTGGTTTTCCAATGACTAGCATATCTTATGTCTATGCAGAGTACAATAGAGTTGAAACATGCAGCAATAGAATAAGATTCTAAATCTGGGAAGCTAACACCACCATACTCCCATAATCTTTTATGATTTCTATAAGCAATTCTCACTTTTTAGGATAACATAAGAATGAAGTTAACATTTTTTCCATTTTCTTTAATAGTCTGTCAGGTATTAAAAATATTGAATGCAACATGTGTGTGTATATGTATATATATATATATATATATATATATATATATATATATATATATATATGGGTTTACTTTGTTTCATTGAATCTCATTTCACTGAATTTCATTTCACCCTGACCACTTCGCTGAAAACACAAATTACTGAAAACTCATTTCACTGAATGTCATTTCACTGAACTGAACTTAGTTTATATGGCACTGTGTAGACTACTGTAAGGCAAGTAAAAGGTATATGACCTTTTCCCCACTGTACTATAGTCCTGGAGTTAGCATATATGTTGGGGGGTGTGGGGGCACAGCCCCCACATTGGGTGGTGTGAGGGGCATAGCCCCCACCTTGTTTGTTTTATATTGTATTTTACCAAGAACTTCAAAACAATATATTGTGAACAATAGACATGCATAGTTGCAAGACCAATGACTGACTCTCTCCAGAAGACAATATGTACTCAAAATAAGTGGGGGGCTATGCCACCCACACACCCGAATGTGGGGTGCTGTGCCCCCCATCCCCAACTACATATACTAACTAGGAATATGCTACAGTGAGGAAAAGGGCATATACCTTTCACTTGCCTTACAGTACTCCTTTAAAAGTGCCATATATACTTACTGCAGTTCAGTGAAATGAGATTCAGTGAAATGAGTTTTCAGTAATTGGAGTTTTCAGCGAAGTTGTCAGGGTGAAATGAAATTCAGTGAAATGAGATTCAATGAAACAAAGTAGACTAGTATATATATATATATATATATATATATATATAAAGAGAGAGAGAGAGTGATTTGTGTGTGTGTGTTTGTGTATATAATCTTGGGTAATATAAGTGCTAACCTATCCTCAAAAGTAAAAAAAAAATCAAATTTTTTAATAAGAATTAACACTACTTCAATTACTTTTTCAAAATTGTTATTAATAATCTTACAGACATCTTGGTAGAGTTTTATTTCTAATATTTTAACTCCTTTCCTTCCCAGTTATATTTATCTTTAAACTTAATGTCTAGTAATAGATTTAAGACTAAAGTTTCAGTTTAGTTATTATTAAATTTTAACAGCGATACTTTTTGAAACTTTTCACTTTCATCTACTTCTTCAATGGAATAATTTAAATCTACTATAGTTAGTAAAATATCTGTAGAAAGCTGTATTTTAGATTGATGATCTCTATTAATTGAGAATCCATTAATTTTGTCATTGCTTCTTATACTATTAGCTAAGGATTTGATAACCAATGCAAATTGTAAAGGGGACAGTGGACACCATTGCTTTGTGCCTTTGCTTAAAGTGAATCCTTTAGAAATGTAAGATCAAATTTTAATATATGCTTTGGAACCTCTATAGAGTTTTTTAATATTCCAATAAACTTTTCTGGAAATGCCTACACTTCTAAAGTTTTAAACAAGTAGTTCCAGTCTACAGAATCAAGACATCTCTTGATATCTAAGTTAATTAGGGTCAAGTTCTTGTTCATTTATTTTGCTAAAGCCAAGATATGTACAGCCATTTTTATATTATTGTCCATTAGTCTATTGACTACAAATCATGTTTTATCTTTATTAATTACTTTATCTACTGTATCTCTTAATCTTGTGGTGAAAATGGAAGTAAATATTTTATAGTCTACATTTAATAATGAAATAGTTCTATATGAGGAGAGTAACTTATTATCCTTTCCTTGTTTAAGTATAGGTGAGATTACAGAAATTTTTCATGAAGGAGGAATTATTTTGTCATGCTGCATTATCCTGAAAACCTCACTCAGTAATTCTAAAATATTTAACAGAAATAGACTACATAATTCCATACTTAAGCAATCTAACCCTGAAGCTTTACCATATTTACCTTTTTTAAAGCTTCTTTAATGTCTATCAGGGTAATAGGCTTATTCAACAGAGATATTTGTTGGTCATTACGTTTATTAGTAATATTTTTCTTTAAATAATTATCAATTTTGGAATCATCAAGATTATTATTTTTATCTTTATCAATATCCTCATGGAATTAAAAAAATATATATATATTTATATATATATATATATATATATATATATATATATATATATATATATATATATATATATATTAAGCATCTTCTCTATATCTGAAGCAAGCTTATTAGTGTGAGGATTTCAGATATTATTGGATTGTGCTTTTTGCTTAAAATCTTACTTCTATTAGCTAATCTATGCTGATTTTTTTGAAGTCATCACATAACTATGTAATTTTATCTTTTCTAAAGCTATCTCAACTTTATGCATTAAAACTGTTTGATATTTTGTCATTAATTTTAATGACTTCAGTATTGTCAAATTTCTTTGTTGTTCTTACCTCACTTTGTTTATTTTATCTTGTATTTCTAACAACTTTTTATCCCACTCGTTCATTTTAATACTAGCCCATCTTCCCATTCTGTCCTTAATATGTATTTTAAGGAGTCCCATTGTATGACTTTACTAACCTGATTATTATCATACAAGATAAAACATTCTTGATTTGCTCCTTAATGTAACTCTTAAACTCTTCTTTCATCATATCTACTGGGATACTATAAATCTAAAATTTCCTTATATCCATTACTATATCAATACTTGGTACATTACGATCAGATAAAGGACAAGGAATAGTTTTAAAATAATTCACTTTATTAAGTAAAGCTATAGAAACATACATCCTATCAGTTCTAGATTGCATCCCATGTGCATAAGAATAATGAATGAAGAACAATTACTGACCTTATGCTTTTACTAGTAAATCAACTAAATTATTATTACTAATACATACCAGTATTTTAGCTTTCTTCTGTTCACTTGTATCTTATATACTAGATATGCAGTTAAAATCCCCTAATAAAATTAAACTACCCTTCGAATGACTTTGTAGTAAGCTTAAGTGATTGTTAGCCACTCTTGTACCTATTCCAGGGAGCCAGTAAAATTAGCTAGTGTGTAGAGTTTGCCATTATATTTAAGTCTTAAAATGAAAAAACATTCCTTTGGGATCATTAATGGATTCCATGACCTTAGACATCACAGTGGATTTTCTCCAAAGTGTAGCAGTTCCTTTCCTCTTTTGTTAAATGAAGCAGATGATAGCATCTCATAACCTATGTTGTTTAAATATTGTATACCTTTATCTATCAAGTTAATCTCTTGCAAAAATATAATGCCACCTCTGTTTAATTGTAGATATCTTGTTAATGATTTCCTTTGGTTGCCATTATTTAATCCCTTTATATTAATAAATAATATATTAAAACTATCCATACTTTATATTTAAAAATTTATTTTAAAAGATAATATGACACATTTATCCACCACATTAATTTAATTATATGTAAGACTCTAATGCATTCCTCCAACACTATCTTAACATTCCATATTTTTAAAATCTTCCTTTCTACAAACAAAACTACTAAAATTCAAAAATAAAAACAAAGACAAGTCTACAACTATAACTGTATATATTGCTAATAGAACACAATCTGCCATGGACACCAAAGTTCCTAGTTTGCCTATCAAATAGTCAAACTACTATACTATCACTCTACCTACCAGCATCTAAAAATTCATCCAAAAAATAGCCAAAAGCTACCATGACTTACAAATAATTAATATAATATTATATATAGGTCAACATAATAAGAGACCATTAATTTGGTTATATATTTTGCCATTTAAAACTATTCCCCCATTACTACATAAAAGTTTAATAATCCTCTTCTATTAATCAGAAATATTAAATAATCCAACAAATAGTATATTATATACCTATTTATGTAATAGTAGTATAGGTTACCCATTAAGTATTCTTAAATTATTCACTCATTCAACATTATTATAACTAGATAGCTAAACAAATAAGTATGACAGAGTGGGACCTGAAGGGATAAACACATCTGTAAACTTACAGGTGACAGGTATTCTTATCATACTAAACTATAATATAAAACAGAAATCAATATACACACACACACACATATCTATCTATCTATCTATATATATATATATATATATATATATATATATATATTTATTTATTTATCATGTCAAAAGACATGCATGTTTTATAGCTCTAACAAAAATGCTCTGAATTAATTTTGAAAGTACAAGTGTCTTTATCTCAAATTTTGTAACACTCTTAACACGTCAAATATTAAAATATTCAAAAGTCCTTTAGCTTATTAAACTACTTCATAAAATATGTACATTAATGAGGCCAAAGATAATGTCTTGCTATTTCTATGGAGTAAAACATATATTTGCAGTCTATATTGTATTCAAAAGTTCCAATGTGCTCAATTCAAATATCATTCTCTCTTCCCAGATTCAAACACATTGAAAAATCTACTTTACTTTCTATCAAAATTGAATGTACTGATTCAGCAATAAAATAATCAAATTTAAGGTTTAGCTTATAAAATGAGGTATTTCATGTAGTCTTAGTGAACCTAATAACATACAATACAATATAAGCTTCATTGTTCTCATGACCAAGCTTCAAATTTCAACCTTCAGATTATTTTCAAATATTTTATATGATTTTCTATGTAAATTATATGAGATCTTATACATTCATATTTCTGTCATATGCAGGTATATGTGATTTTTCTAAAAAGCAGTTTGTTACTTAAATATATTTTCTGCCTTATTTTCCCACTAGTATTCTACCTTATTCTATATATCCTGTATTTCTAAAATTTCCAATCAAAGAGCTATTTAACCATCAGCTCTTTGTTAAAGATTATAGTATGTGTATGTCTCTTTACTTACTGATACTGTTCTTTTTTTAATCTTACATAATAGATATTGCATTCCTTGTGCATATACATATTATTCACAAGATGTTTACTCTTATTTATTCCAGTATTACAAGCAATCTTGACTATACATAAAATAATTCCTGCTTATTTAATTTGATTGCATGTTTTTAGCCATTGTGAACTGCTGTTTTAATCTAAGCCTTACATGCTGACACCAGAATTTGACTACAACATGTGAAAATCGCAAGTCATAGCACACATCAGCTTCTAACTTCCTTTGTAAGTTTGTCATTCTACTCACTTCTTTTAAGCTGTTCTAATCAGTAACAAACATCTAACTTTACTTCTTTCAATTAATATGTACAGTTAATATGTATAGTTAGAGTTAGTAACACTATAGCATAAGCTATTAACATGTAAAATATAAGCAAATTATATGTTACAAGATCTCAGTATTAAACATTACTATAGCTTTTGTCTTGCCAATTCTTCACTTATAAGAAAAGAAAAGAAGGTGTTATTTTGAGTAGATTTCAAACACACACATATATATATATATATATATATATATATATATATATATATATATATACTTGAGAAAAAAATAGAAAAATATTTTTTCTTTCAAAGACATCAGTGATGAACTTTGACCTAGATTTTCTTCAGAACACCTTAAGGTGGGAAGAATCCAGTATTCTGAAAAAATGGAACAGTCTTTTGTTTTCAAGCATTCTCTCTAAATGTCAGTTGTTTCATAAATGACCGGTGAAAGAAATGTGTTATACAGGAACAAAGAAAACAAAACCAGCAGCATTAAAACACTTCTAATTAGCAGATTACTTAGATCTGACATTCAGTTAACCCAGCAATGCACATAATAAGCAAAGTTGAACCAATAAAATAACATTCTTAACTTATATAGCTATAAAGTTATCGTTTCTATTGTTTATAACATAACATTCTCTTACAAGATGTATTTGTTTAACATTTAGAAACATGCTTATACATTTAGTGTAATGAAATATACTAAGTCTTTTACTGTAAATATAGTAAAACAGTAAAACTAACCCTTTATACGCCTCATCATGAAAAATATTTTAACTTAAAATATAAATACATACTTACATATGTTTTGAAGCTTAAAGTCCAGTACAAACCTTTTACTAAAAGGGCAAATCTATTGTTTCATAAAATAATAGTCCTGTAATCAGAGAACGGGAGTCACTTGTTTTTAGGCTTTTTAGTTTTAGAAGCAGCTTTCTGAGAATTCAGCTCACTCTGTGTCTTCAGGGATATACTTTTCCACCCCATTTCTTCAGTATTATCAAGGATTTTGTTGCTGTTGACAAAAGTGGATGCCTCCTCCAGCATGTTAAATATTTTGGTTTCTTCAGAAAGGAATAATTTGATCATTGTAGGAAACACCAAAATGGCTTTAATATTGTTTTTTTTTTATGTTCCTTGATCAGTAGTACACAGGATTTTCTTTTATTCATTTCCAAAGACCAAATTACCACCGTAACAGCTACAAACAAATACAATTGAGGGTCATGCTGCTCAACGCTAGAAGTCTAAATCTCAAAATGCACTTGCTCAAAGCACTCCTTAAAATGGAGAACATCAGCATTTGTGCCATAACAGAGACCTGGTTCAAGGCAGCCGAAAGCACCCCTGCACCACCAGGCTATAACTTATTCCAAACCTTTCGGCCTCAGAACTTGGACTGAAGCTCCAAAGGCAGTGGTGTTTCCATATTCATAAAAGATGTACACACCTCCAGACTGGTAGCCCAACATAATGCATCTGAGTTTCTTCAGGTGCAGCTAACATTGGGTAAGACAGTGATTCAGGTCATAGCCTGCTATAGATCCCCTACCAGGTCCCAAGACTCACACTCCATGTTCCTAAGCAGCCTGGAGAATATTAGGGTCCAACCTGGCACTCTCATACCGGATGACTTCAACTACCCGTCCATTAACTGGGAAAACTAGTCATGTACCAATACACTTGCCTGTTTCCTGGAATTCATTAATTCCAATACCCTGGACCAGCTCATTCTTACCCCCACTAGAGGTAGCAATATCCTTGACTGGATCATTACTAACATGTGCTACTGTTGCTCTACACCAATAGTCAATTCCTCCCTGGTTAGATCCAACCACAAACTAATCACCTTGGAAATCCATATCCTTCCCACCCCCCCGCAAAGGTAACTACCATGAAAAACTTCTCCAAAGCTAACTTTGGGCTCCTGAAAACAGAGGTGGCTAACTTCTAATTTCACGGCACCCATGCAAATGGAGATCTGCTGCATGACCACCAAATCATGCACCAATGCACTGTACAAACACATACAAAATGCATGGCTCTCGCCATACCCAATAGAAATAAGAGGCTCTCCTCCAAAAAAAGGAAGCCAATCTGGTGGTCCCCTGCCATAAACAAACTCTACAACAGAAGGAGGAAACTGATTCAGAATAAGGTGAAGTCCCAAGACTGGAAAAACTCCCTTATCAGCCTCAACAAAAAGTTGAGATCCCTCATCAAATCCTCTAAAGCTAGCTATGAAAACAGAATTGCAGCAGATAGTAAAGACAACCACAAGGCCTTCTATATTTATGTAAAGAATCTCCACATAATACCCAGATTTTCTCTGAGCTACCGCATAATGGTACCTCCTATACCGAGCCAACAGATAATTGCCAATATACTGGCCGACAGATTCGGTGCCAACTTTACCCCTCCCCCAAAGGGACCAATCACAATACCAGTAGATTGCCAGGCACCCAGTATTACTGCTGCACAGGTTAAAACAGCACTGTCCAAGGCCAAGAATACAGCTTCTATGGGACCTGACAATATCCCAGGCTGTGTTCTACATGAACTATGGAATGAACTGGCACCTCACCTGTGTGCCCTGTTCAATCACAGCCTCATCTCAGGCTTTGTCCCTACCGAATGGCACACTGCTACAGTCATCCCTCTCCACAAAGGAGGCATGACTACAGTCCCTGGGAACTATCACTCCATTAGCCTGATGAGTCTGATATGCAAAGCTATGGAATGCATCATCATGGACCTGATAAACAAGGATATAGGGAATCTCCAAACTCTGGATCCCACACAGTTTGGTTTTGTGAAGGGTAGATCATGCCTGGTCAACTTGGTCAACTTCTTTGAGTCAGTCAGCAGAGCTGTGGATGAAGGCAAGATATTTCATACAGCCTACCTTGATCTGGCCAAGGCCTTTGATACCATTCCCCACTCAGGAATCATAGAAAAACTCACTATGCTAGACATCAACCCCTATATCACTAGATGGGTTGCAAACTGGCTCACAGGTAGAACCCAGAGTTTGAAAGTAGCTGATTCCAAGTCAGACTGCTGACCAGTCACGAGTGGAGTCCCACAGGGCTCAGTGTTGGGTCCTCTCCTGTTTCGTAACTCAAAGAAATGTATCTGTTAAAAAGCAATTCTTGCAATAGAAGATACACAACTTTGTGGCTGTACATGTTGCGCTTGTGTTGCCGTGGCCGTTGCGCTCCATGTTTTAATAGATGGCTAAAACATTTGTCCTTCCCTCTATTACTGGTTTATTCTAAATGTATGCTAATCTGGCACCGAACTTGAGGGGGCAAATTGTGAGTGGTTGAAAATAATTTACTTAGCCAATGTGTTAGAACATGAAATGCCACTTTGACTGGCCAAATGCGATGGCAATTGAAGTGTGTTGATTGGTCTATGAATATTGAAATGTATTTTGATTGGACATTAGGCTTTTAAATTCTGATTTTTATTTCATGAATTTTGCGATCTGAAGAAGGCATTTTTGCCAAAAGGGCTTATCGAATTTCATTTAATTTTATCAAGTTTATTAAAGACATTTTTAACAGTTATTGTTCTGTGGTGGTTACCAAAGTTTTTCAGGTGTCAGAACCATGGCCTTAAGCTCAATGCCAAAAAATGTGTCATACCTTTTGGGAAAAACCTTCCCATGAATTATCACATTGATGGTAGTCCACTGAACAGAGAAGTCGTTATAAGAGATCTGGGAGCACAGATTGATGGCAATCTCTCTTTTGACCACCACATTGCCACTGTGGTCAGTAAGTCCTTCTATGTGGCACATTTCATTACTAAGGGTTTTGCATCCAGGAAGAAAGAAGTCATTGTTTCCCTCTACTCTTCCCTCATTAGGCCAATCATTGAGTACAATGCCCCATTTGGTATGCACCTCACTAAACACCTGCAACAACTGGAGAGGCCACAAAAGTACCTCACAAAGAGGATCCTAGGCCTTAAACATTTGTCCCATATGGACAGACTAAAAAAAACTCCAACTATTTTCTGTCTCATATCACCTATTTAGAGGCGGTCTCTGCTTGACTTACAAAGCCATGTCTGACCCAGCTCTGTTAGAAATGCTACATCTAAAGAAATCCCAATCCCTCCACAGTACATGCTTCAGAGACCTCAACCTCATTACCACAATCACCAAAACATGCTGGAGGGACAGGTTCATAACCCAGAGACCGCCCATGGTATGGAATACACTTCCCATACATGTCAAGCAGAGAACCTCACTGGCCTCTTCAAGAGAAATCTTGATGAGTGGATGAGAAATAGAAAATTCACTCCTGGGATCACTCCAGTGGCTTTACTCAACAGAGGCACTGGGAACTAAGCTTGGGTGGCATGATGCCAGGATAATGCTATGGGCTAGGCTTGTAAAGGCTCCAGGGCCATTAGCCTAGTACACACCTATGAACCTATGAACCTATGAATAATCATTTTCAAATCTGACTACATGTTCTCCTATTTTAATGGGTGGGATAGACTATGCTGCTTTTTATATTTGATCTTTTTCTAAGCTGGACATGAACTTACCTATAATTGAACATGGTGGTCAGTTTTCCTTCTTAGAAGGTGCTTTCAGGGATCTATGTGCTCTTTCTTTTCCAAAAAAATCAAGTTTCAGGTAGATTAATGTTTTATGTAGTCAGGTGGTTAATATGTTTATTATATTGTCTCCCTCAGGTATACCATACATTCTAATGTTATTTTGTCTCAGTCTCTTTTCTAAATCATTGAGTTTTTCTATGAACCAGTTATTTTGTTTTAAAAGAAATTCAGTCCGAGACTCACATTTAGTTATTCTTCCTTCATGATCATTCAAAGGCTCTTCCATTCTGCTGATTTCTGCACCTTGTTGTTTCATAAGAATTTCATAATGTTCCATCCTCTTTCTGGCCTCTTCTTTGAAATTTTCTAGTTTGGTATCCAGTTTGTCTATTTTAGTAATACATCCTGCATACTAGATAGCATTGACTGGATGACTTTTTAACACAAGAATCCTGAGTACCAATTCCTGAGTGATTCATATTGAAGTCTCTTTTCCCTCAACCAAGCAGTTGAAATTCTGACAGAAACAATAAAGATTATGAAGAACATTGAAGAACTTGAAGTTATAAATCATTTCTCTGACTATTAGTGAAAAAATATCTAAGTATCTCCAAATTAAAATTTTTTGACAAATTTTAATTTCTGACTGTATTTTGTGTCATAGAAAAGTTTCCAGTTGCAGAGCTTTCACCAGTTACTGCTCTCAGTTAGCCATCTTTTTTTACTCAACAATTTCATTGCTGTTTTTCATGAAGAGATGATAAATATTCAGTTATTATAATATAATGATAAAGATAATTAAGGAAATACACAAAAGATGAAGACACTCAAACTATGTAGAATATAAACAAGGCCTGAACACAATAGGTAACAATACTAAAGTTCCAAAAATGTTTGCTCTTTTCTTTTTTTCAATCATCAGAGGCAAGATTTTGTTGAAAAATGTCAATAAGACATAATCATTTTTGTCCTAGGATTATTGTTAAATGGTTTGGGATGAATCTTGCATTCTTTTGCTTTGGCCTGTCTTAAGGCAGTTTATTTTAAGAAGGATATGAAGTCTTTAAAAAGGGGTAATATAGCTTATTTCTATTTTCTGGTAATACTTTTTCTTGCTACCACAAGAATAATACATATCAGAAAGAGATTATCTTTTTTCAACTCATGTCCATTATTTACAATAAATAAGATTAAAGACTTAGATAATGAAAATGTGCCAGAGAATCAAGCTTTTAAAAATCAATATTCCAGAAAAATTGACATAGAGTAGGACAATTAAAAAAATGTATCCAATCAGCATTACATTCTTGCAAACAACAGTGTATATCATTGTTTCTATCAATTTTAGCCATTTTATTTGGAGTTAGGAATGGAATTTCCATATAAAGATGTGCCAATAATGAGACCAAGAGGAGTATTTAATGGATGATAATGTCTGAAATTTATTCTCAGAGGTTAAAAAAAGGTGTGACCAAGTGTGATATGGTTCCAGAATTTAACATTTAAAATTATCTTGTATTCTATAAATATTTTGTAAAGTTTTTAAATTAAAATGTCATTTTTGTATTATATATAGTTTCATAAGAAATGTATTAATTTGGGATTTTCTTTAAATTGTAAGAGACAAACATAGTTCTTATATTCATATTTCCACACTTTGTAGAAATAACAAATCATGGGAGTTTAAAGCATATTCTATAATAAGTTGCTGGATATGTCTGACTTTAAGTTTTTTAAAACAATGTTAAAAACAAGCAAAGGTCTTGGTTTCCCAAATAGTTAATGTGTGACTATGAGTTTTGTTAAAAATGTTTCTGGTGATGCTAAAGGGCATTAAAGAATTAAACAAGATTTTAATACCTATACCAGAGAGAATTGTATTTTTAAATGTCTTAGCTATAGAATTTAAATAAGTAGAGCTTGTAGGAGGCTAAATGTTATACTGTATGAAATTGCAAAGCTAATGCCAAAAGAAATGTCCTTGATTAACTGGATTAAAGTTATCCAGTTTTTTATTATTATTTTCAAGAAGAGTTAAGTGTAATATTTTCCAATTAGAATTAAAATTAACTCCTCCAAGAACTCATGGTCTGATATGATGAGATAATGCTATTCTAGATTTATTAGGAAACTAATTGTTTATTTTATTAATGTGATATTTATGCGGAAAAAGAGACAAAACTTGAATTATATAAAAAACCTTACATTAAAGATGCATCTTTATTAAATGGAGTCTGTCTTCAAAGGAAATAAACTTGTTCCATTTAGAAATAAGACTATCTAATGTATTTATTATATTATCATAACTGACAGATATTATTTCACCTATAGACTTCAATAAAGTGATACCTAAGTATTCAAATGAAGAGACTTGTTTGCCAATAATATGATTCTTATGTATTTTATTTTTTATTTTTATTTAGTATTATGAATTTAGACTGAGATTGATTGAAGTGAAGACCAGAAATAGATTTTAGTAACTTTATTGTGGATTCTAGTTCTAAAAGAGTTGCTCTTGCATTATGAAGAGTTAATAATACATCATCTACAAACAGCAGAATTTTAGAACAGTAAAGACTAAAAATATCTATGCCAGTAATATTTGAATTTATTTGAATTAAAATAGCAAAAAATTTGATGGTTAAGGCAAATAAAATTGGAGATAATGGACAACCCCATTTAGTACCTTTAGTCAAATGAATGTATTCAGATGTAAAGCTGCCAATTTTAACATAAGCAGTATTATTTTTATAAATATTCTTTAAAAGTAAATAAAACATGTAGAAAAATGAAATAATTTTAGAATTCTATATAGATAGTTCCAGTTCAAAGAATCAAAGTTGTTTTTAATGTCTAGACTACTTAAGAGAGCTTCTTCTTCTCTTCCATTCACAAAGTCTATAAGGGTTGGTATATGCCTAATATTATCATGTGTTTGAATTTGATGAACAAAACTTGTTTGGCCAAAATTGATTATATGGGATATGGGTTATTTTATTCCATCTATAATAATAAACACAAAGATGTTATAATCATTATTTAGAAGTGAGATAGGTCTATATGAGAAACACCGTTGAACATTTTTGTTTTCTATTAATAGAGGAACAATTAATGAATATTTCCAGGAAGGATATATTTTTTTCTTGAGTTTGGACTTCAATTATGCATCTTTATGAAAAAGGGAAGTAATAGAAGGAGGAAATAGTTTATACATTTCTATTATTATTCCATCCATATATGGAGCTTTATTTTATTTTATTTTATTTTTTTTTAATTTTTATCTATAACTTATTTATGAGAGATTTGTTTCTCTATATGAGTTTTTAATTCTGATGTGATTTTTTTTAATTAAGAGAGTCAAATTTTATTATTACATTCTTAACATCAGAATTAGAATCTTGGTTTTGAGAAGTATAATGGAATCTAAAAGTAACAAGTATGTCTCCAATGTCAGCAATATTTTTCTTATTCCTTTCATGTCTAACCTCAAGAATATTATACATTTTTTATTACATTTTAACTCTTTTGGATAAATTATGCACATGTTTTGGAGTAGAAAGTCATTTTTAATCTTTCTAGTGCCAAACATGACTTATAAGATTGAATGTCAAAATATTGTTTATTTAACATTTCCTATTTCTTTTAAATTAGATTTATAATTTTTAGTAAATTTAGATTTAACCACTAAGTTGTTATTGAATGTTTTGTTGTTCTGAATCCCATTCCTTAATTTTGTTTTAAACCAGGTTAAAATGTTCCATATATATGAATCCTAAATCATGACTATATTAATATCAGAAGTGTTATTAGATTCCATAAAAGAAATTTAGTTCAGACATTAACCAGAGTTTGAATTCTTAAACTTAGTTATATTAGGTATTCTTGTCAAAAAGGATAATATTTTAAAATTAGTTTGAATTTTTAAATTAAGGCCATCATGGTCAGATATAGGATAAGGAATACTGCTAAAATGTAATATCTTAGAAATTATGTCTTGAGAAACTAGAATTCTAACTGTTCTGGTCTGTACCATATTTAAAGTCTTGGTGAGAAAAAAAATCAGTGAGTTGGTATCTTTCATATTAAATGCCTCATTCATGTTAATAGATGCTATCCATCTTTAAGTGTTTTTAGAGTGGAGGTCAACCTTAGTTGTCTCATCACTAGTGTCAGAATCTTCTAATACACAATTAAAATCACCTCCAATAATTAGGTTGCCTTTCTAATTATTAAGAATATAGTCTAAATGTTTCTTTGCTAGACTTTGTCCCATATGATGAAACCAGTAGAGGTTGATTAAAGTTCATATTCTATTGTTAAACTTCAAAACTATAAGAGTAAGATTACCTTCTTGATCTTCATATTTATAAATAATTTGTGGGAGTCCTATATTTTCTTCCAAAGTATCATAACTCCCCTTTTCTGAGGTTTAAAAGAAAATTGCGCAAGAATTATAAAATTACCAGAGTTCCCAATTTCTTTTTCCATCTGTTTAATACCTGTTTCTTGTAGGAAGACCACTTGTGCTTTATTAATATTTAGATATTATACCTGATTTTATCTTTTCCTTGGATTATTTCAACCATTATTTAAAGATAATAGTAATAAATCCATCTATATGACAAAATTATTACTTTTTCCCATCTTCTTCCTGCCCTTAAACAGGAAAGAGAAAATTAATGAGACATAGTAAGTTACTGAATGTCTCTCATAATTTTGGAGTATAAAGATTAATAAATCAGGCCAAAAGAAAAAAGAAAAAGAAAAATATAATAGCTATGTTGTAAGTAATGCATATTAATTGCAAATATGGAATTATCAAAATTCCTAGCCTAATAGATAAAAACAAAACTATCAGACTGCCAACATTAGCTAATCAGACTTTAACCTAAAGTGTTAACAAGAAAAAAACTATATGGCATTAGTGTTTTTATTCTTTTTTCTGTTTAGTTGTGCTTTTATTGATGCTATTTTGTAATTAGATTATATGGCTGTTTAGTAAGAACATTTAAAAGGACTGTACCTTTAAATAGTGTATTTAAATATTACTTATCGGCATACATCTGGATCTACACTGATGACACCAGTGGGCAAAACTGGTTTGCAGTTTGATCTTCAGCTTGCTGTATATTAGAATAAATTTCTCTTTACTGCACTAGCCAATTTTGATTTATTTTTTGAGAGGTGCTGGAATTTTTGTTTTGGACATATATATATATATATATATATATATATATATATATATATATATATATATATATATATATATTCTTTTAAGAAAATTGTTTTTACATCTGTTGCTCATTACTGTGGTAGTATTTCCTTGTTAATGCTAAATCAACTCATAACTTCATGAACCACTAATACTGTCTACATTTCCTATTTACTGTTAGACCAACTTATAATTTCATTGACAGCTAATACTATTATACTATTTACATTTCTTTTAGTGTATTATATTAATTATTGACAATATTTTGCAGATTTAGTGACATCTAGCCACAAGAGAACAAATCTTGTGCCACCTTTGTTTATTTTCTGCAGGGAAAATGTGCTTATGATAGCCCAGAGGTAATTATTTTATATAATCCAGAATTACCAACCCATGAAGATAAGAGTATCAATTTGTTCAGCTTTGCCTCACTTCCATTTAATTATATTAATATTTAACTAACTATTCTGCCATCATTCTGTTAAATAGAAAGAATATTGCTTTGTGTCAACATTAAAGTAGATAGCTGTGAATGTGAAGGAAGGAAGGAAGGCGTGATGTATAATCTAAACAATAAATTGAGTAATGCAAAAAAAATAGATTATACTAATTATATTGTCTGATACTCATTAAATAGAAACAGTAGATTATACTAATTATATTGTCTGATTATAATTAAATAGAAACAGTGTTTAAGTATATAGTCATTAACTTAAAAACAAATCAGAACAGTTATAATTAAGTGATAATTAAATTTCACCATTTGAAATGAGAAATCTTTACAACCAATTGTATAGCTGTGAAATAAAAAATGTAATGAGCTAAAACAGAAGTAAGACAAATAAATAATTCATATACCTTTTTCCTCCCTCTTCCCATCTCTCCTTTCCCATTTTAAAAGATGCATACAGATATAATGAAAGCTAATACAAATTTATGCAAAGAGAATGAAGGTAATAAATATTTTCACATAAATAATAAAAAAAAACTCATTCTTTAAAATTATCATTTTGTAAATAGCCATAACTTTGCTTCAACTCCTAGTATTCATTTATTGAAGAACCAAACTTTCGTGTAACAATCATTCATGTATGAATTCATCAGCAGAATATGTGCAACAGCAATCATTCATACCCGAAAGACCAGGAAATCATTAAACAAAGCCAAGGATAAAACAATAGCTGAAAACACTCTCTTAAATTAATACATAAAATGAAATGAATTAATTTAAAGTTAGTTGAAACTGCTAACCTTAAGCAAGCCAGTCAAACAGGATTATAGAAACAAAAAAACAAACGGTCAGGATTAGGCACAGGGGGAAGTAACACAACAGAAGCACAAATGTCTTCCTATGGAATATGTGGATTCAGTAAAAAAGCTTTGTGGAACCTTCAATGATTAAACAATCCTAACCATTCAGAACAGGCTTGAGAGACATGTTTTGTGGTAAGTGTGATATGAAAATTGAAACAGTAATATGAAATAACAAGCGTTTAGTCAATTTAAATGGTGCCAAATCAAAAACAGTCTCTCAAGATGTACAAATAGGCAGGGCTGTCAGATAAGCAATCCCACCTACTTTCACAATCATAAAAAAATAAAGTTTAACTACTATGTCATATCCAGTCTTCACCATAAATAAAACAGAACCATCCTTATAGATCTGACCCTGCAGGAGAAGGCCAATATAATGGGAACTTACAAAATGACTTTGCATATAACGATGAATATCCCGAATTAAGACGTTCAGAAGGGCTTAAAAATAAAGCCCCTCATGTTAATCAACAAACAGCGGGGTTTCAAGGAGCCAGACCGAAGGACAAAAAATGGAGAACATGATTTGGGAGTCTGGCATTTTTCTTAATGAAAATGGGCATGAAACATTTAAGCAAAAACCTTGTGATAGTAATTTAGACAACAAGTTGCGACAAGTCATTGTTAATTGTCTTGGCGATTTTAAAGTGTATAATTTTACTAAAATTGAGTTTAACCAGGAAGTCGCTAACTTGCTGTCCAAGGGATTTACATTTATACCTTCTCATACATTTGATTTTACTTTTACTATTATTGATATGAAATTATTTTTGAGAAAAATTAATTTTTCATTAATGTATCAAGATTTAATTTATAATGGACCACACAAGTTTAATATTTCAAGTACATACAATCCCCCCTGTATCCTAAGCTTCTAATATATGAAACGATGTGCAAAAACCAGCTAAAGAACTTAGAAAGAATTAATAGAAAAATGGAATATCCTTTAAATTTAAGTAAAGATGAATTAGAAACATTAAAAAGTTTACAGAAGGGAAATATAAGAATTATGAAGCCAGATAAAGGGGGAGGAGCAGTTATTATGGATAATGATTTTTATAACGAGAAAATGGAATTGATTTTGAATACAGATACTTATGATCAAGTATCTTTAAATGAGTTAAATTATGCTTATAAAAAGATTTCCCTACAAATTAATGACATGTTTTTAGATAAATGGATAGATATTGATTTATTTAATTATTTAAATATTTTATCACCTAGGATTCCCATTTTTTTGGGAACCCTACGATGCATAAAAATATAGAAGAACCCCCTATGCGCCCCCTAGTAGATGGTTGGGATTCCATCACATCAGCATGAGCTAAATATGTTGATTATGAATTAAAAAAAGTAATAGTGAAAGAGGAATATATTTGTAATGATTCCTGGACATTCTTGGAACATATTAATCAAACGGTGTTTGATGCCAAGGATGTTTTAGTTACAATAGACGTATGCGATTTATACACAGTAATTCCCCAAAATATTGGGCTTCAATGGATTAGTGAAATTTTATTTGAATTTTCTTTTAAACAAGAATTAAATAATCTTTCAGTTGAACTTATTGAAATTGTATTAAATAATAATTATATTAAGTTTAATAGTCAATATTATATTCAAAGAAAAGGTATAGCTATGGGGTCACCATGTGGGGGGACTTATGAAAATTTAGTGATGATGTTTTGGGAACGGAAATTTATATTTAATAGTAAGATCATATCACCGGTTTCAAGATGATATTTGCCTAATTTGGAAGGAAAACAGTGATGTTTTAAATGAATTTTTAAATTATATTAATGGAACCACAAACTTTTTAAAATTTACATGGAATATTAATTTAGATGAAATTAATTACTTGGATATTAATTTGGTTAAAGATTATGAAGCTAAAGCTTATATTTCTTTAATTTATAGGAATAAAACTTACTCCAATGGCTTCCTTCATTATACTAGTGCACATCCTGAATATCAGAAAAAATCTGTAATTAAAGGCCAGTTAGTTAGGGCCGCTCAGATTATTACCAAATTTTCAGATTTTACGAAAGAATGTGAACATTTAAGAAGTATGTTTATTAATAAGGAATACCCGATATGGCTAATAGATAAACTAATTTTGGAAGTTAATCAAAAAAGAAGAACTGGCTATTTTAAGCCAATCTTGAAACTTAAAAGTGGATTAGTTCATGAGAATGATATTAATGTAAGCACACTTAAGTTAGATAGTAGAAGCACCAATGATCGTTTAGATATTTTTGGTAAACATATGAATAATAAACACAAAGAATTTTCAAAGGTTTTAGTAATTACTTTTACACAAGATTATCAAATTTTGAAGGATGTATTTAATAATAATTGGGAAATTTTAATTGAAGATTCTCAGTGTAAAAAAACATATAAATAAATTCCCCAAAATAGTTTATAGAAAAGGGAAATGTTTTAAAGATTTATTGAAATTTACTAATAATAATAAAAAGGAGAAGATGAAGACTGGGAATTATAAATGTGGAGCATGTAAATGGTGCTATAAAATTCAAGAAGGAAACAGTTTTAGTATACGGGATAATAAATATTATATGAAAAAGAAATTTAATTGTAAATCTAAAGCAGTTGTTTACTTAGCGAGGTGTAATTCCTGTACTTCGTTTTACGTAGGTAAAACAGAAAGAATGTTCACACAGAGAATTTATGAGCATGAATACGCAATAAAGAATAAGAAAATGAATAATGCGTTAGCAAAACATGTAAACGAATGTAATAATCATAAATTTTATTATATGGTAATAGATCAAGTGGAAATAAAAGATAAGATTCCTTGGAATTTAATTTTGGAAGAAAGAGAACTTATCTGGCAAATAAAGTTACAAGCAGATTCCTGGCCAGGTTTAAATGAAAGAAGTACTATAGGGCCAATTTTAAAATTAAAAGCGTTAACTAGGAATAAAATTAAAGATTAATATAAAATTTGTTCTTGGAATTTTATAATGATTATGAAGGAGGGTATGGAGTAATAAGTTAATGTAATGTAATATAATTAGTTTAAAAAATATTATATATAAAAAATATTGTAATTTTATTATAATATAATTTTTAAGAGATGATATAAGTTTGTGTTTCTATTAATGTTTAATATACATTTAATGTATAATATGTATTTATTTATTTATTTATAAATAATTTTAACATGAAGTAGTATTTAATATAATCAATTCTATTTATTTAGTCCCATATCCATTGTATTTATGCATTCCTTGATCTTTGGTACTTAAAAATTCTTTCACTTTTTTACAACTGAGCATGCTCCAATTTGATTTTAAAATTTGGTGCAATTTTTTGAATTTGGTGGAGGCTATAAAAGGAAGTGATGTAATGGAGGTTATTGTCTGATGAAGTTTAAAACCTTTTAAACGCAAGCACTTACGTATATTTGTGGTTTGTTCTTGGCATTTTTTAAGTTTGTTTTGTGGCTGTATAAGTTTATTTTGTTATTAAATTGGATTTATTCATCTGGCTGGTGGCTTTTCATTCACAACAGTTCATAAATAAAACAGAACCATAAAAATACTATTTAAGAGTATAAATCATTTGAAAATATACATATTAAAATGAGAAAGTGTATTATATAGATTTCTATTGTATAAACTAGAGATCTCAAGAATTAAAATTAGACTATAGTACTTACAAATCTATATATAATGTCAGCAGTGAAATATTCTAGTAAATGGGAAATATAATTCACCCTTATAATCTAGAAACATTCATTATTAAACTATAAAATATGATATGTGAAGAAAGAAGTTACCTGTGCAATGGAAATAACATATGGTTAACAGAAAGAAACTGTAATATTCATCTTGACTTCAGGAGAGGTGTAGAACAGCAAAGTTTCAACAAGGTATATTTAAGTGATATATATCTAAACATTTTCTTGATTGTAACTGTTTTCCTTATTAGATATTGTTAACTTGTTAGATATTATTATAAAGAACAAAAAATATAGTTATGCATTAAAAATAGAAGGAAAGTGCTCAAAAGTAACAACTATTTTGTGACTGAAGATTTTGCAATTTTGTTACACTGGTAGAACTGAAATAATTTTTTTGTGTTGTTCTTCTTAATTTCAGTCCATGTATTTTTATCCAAGGTTCTTTTCAGAAAATAGGAATGACCAATCCTGGATTGGCAATCCATGTTTTTAGTCATAAGAATAAGGTTATTATTTTTGACAAATATACAGGCTTTTTCTAAATTGTTAAAGAATTTTTACACCATTTGACAATTGAATTTTTATTTTTGCTGGAAAAAAATTATCTGTGATTTAAAATCATTCTATTTAAGAGTTTTCACAAGCATCCAGCAACTTCTCCTCAAGTCCATTGTTTTAGTTGAGTAGTCATTATCTAATCTGATTGAATTCTGTTTGTATTTCAAATGAACTTTCCTCCAAGCAGTTTTGAATACCAGCTCTTTATCAATATATGATAAAAAAGTATAACTATAAATCTCTATTGAGCAGAAGGTGAAGTTGAAAAAGGTTTACCTATGATGCTGTGGGCTCTTTCCGTACCATAGGAAAGATCCTCCTGTAGTTTAATATTTTTGGGGTCCCAGTATGTAAGAATGAAATTAAATCTTCACCTTCAATTTTTTTTCTGGATGACCAAGATACTTATGTTACATCTCCTTTCTCTATTTTCTAAGTCATCTATGTTGTTTAGAAGCCATGTATTTTGTTTTTGTAAAAAATCCATTTGAGATTCTTCTTTTAGCCTGCCATCTATGTCTTTCAGGACATTCTCAGTGTCAGATATTTTGGTTTGTTATTTTTGCAATGGTTCTTTAAAAATATCAGTTTGTTTAAAACACTTCTCTCAGAGATTTTCTAAATTCATCTGGAAACCATCCATTTTCAAGGAAGTCACTAGCTGTATATCTTTCTTCAGAGAAATGTCAGTATGAGAATTCTTAGAATTACTTATCTTCATTTATTAGTTCAGTCTCTGAGTAGAACTGACAGGAAAATTTTTATATAATTCCACAAAAATCAATATTTGAATGATCAAAACTATTCCCAGGAAAAATTTTATATAATTCCACAAAAATCAATATTTGAATGATCAAAACTATTCCCAGTAAAACTAATATTTTTAAAGTAAAATATTTTCTTGTATTTAAGTCTTATTCTGCAGAGCTATAGAAAGTTGCTGTCTTCACTTAGCCATCTTGGCCATGCCCCCATTCCACCTTATTTTTCTTGCTAAAAATTGGAAGAGTAAATCTGTTTCTACTGCCTTTAATGTAATGCTACTTCATCTAACAATGGCTGCTAAAGGATTTGTTTGTTCTTGTAAAAATTAAACACTTTTTGTCAGAATTAATACTCGCAATATTTCTTGAAATGTTCATGATGGAGCTGGGGGGCAGGGCTTGGCACCATTACACTGATATTATTACATTTGTGGAAGTCAAGCCTATCCCTGGTTATCTACTGATTGGTTTGGTTGTTTTTATCTTGGTCATGTTATACCTGCTATTTGGCATACATCTGCTATACTGGAAGGCAAGGTTCACAATGCTCATTGCAAGAGAGTCACTAAAGACATTCCTAACCCAGATGGCAAAGTAGATGCCTCCTCTGTATTTCATAATTCTGTACAACAAATTGCTTTCAAAGGGCTTGCTTACATGGATCTTGGTGACAGGGTCATTTCTCGGGCAGGCATTATACCTGCTTATGGAATGGTGAAATCTATCTGGAAACTTAGGTGATTGTCTAAGCTCCTGGAGATTTTAATTAATTCCACTTTTGAGTCCATGAATTTAATAACTCAAAAACTGATTGCAATGTGCAGTGTGGTGCTATACAGAACTGCATGTCACTTGACTTTACTCTCACTTCTAAAGGGGTACTTGCATACTCATCCAAACAGAGTGCTGCTCTTTTTTTATCAAAAATACAGGTGTAATCTGTAATCAGCTACAGAGAATTAAAAAAGTGGCTGAATATTCATATGCCAAAGAAGCTGATAATTTCCAGTGGGTATAGTAACCAACATTTTATTTGGATGGGGAGGAGGGATTCTAAAGTTTTTCATACTTACAGCCATTATAATAATTGTGTTATGTGTACTTTCCTTATGCTTAAAATACTTATTTCAAAATTATTAGAGTATAGAAGGGATATCAAACTGAAGCTGATTGAAACACTCTCATTGGCCACTGTTAATAAAGATCATAGTATAGTAAAAGATGAAAATAAAGTATTGCAAGATTTTAGTAAAATGCTCTAGATGACCTTCACTGTTGAGTTGACACCCTTACCAAATGTGTAGAAATGGGAAAAAGGGGGTGGGGTGGTGGATGCATGGATGGATGGCTATGATAATTGATATATAAGGGGTTATGAAAAAAGTACATAGTATTGAATCTATTACTGACGATTATTTACAGTACTTAGACTGCATTTTTGTTCCATCAAGACATAAACATTTTTTTTTAAAACAAGACTATATTTTTGAAATGACTGTGTAAGGATTGTGCATGTCAGGGACAGAAGGAAGCAGCATGTGAAAAATGTCTGATACCAAGTGAAAAACTATCCATTCATCTGAAAACGTATAGTCATTGTCCAATCGTAAATGATTATTTTGATTTGGGTGATGTTTTATAGTATCAAATGGGAGAATATGAAGGATGAGAGTACAGAAAAGGGAAAAATGTTAGAACATGCATTTCGTATCTAGTATGCTTTCATAAAAGATTGAAATTCAGAATGTCCTTCAGTATGAATCTGTTAGCTTGCTTCCTGCTTACTATTAGCAAGTGTTGACAGTATTACAAAAGTATAAGATTTGTTCTGAGTAGAAAGTTCTATTATGGAATTCAGAACTCATGCCTAGTATGGAATGTCATAATCAAGTAATCATGAGGTCTTAGCAAAATTAATTTCTAATTGCTAATGACAATTTTATAATCATTGCAGTAATGTTGCTTTAAAGAAAAAAGATATAAAGTGTGTTGTGTCTTGTAACTCAATGAATCAGGCTCCTGATTGCCTAGTCTCCCACATACATGTCTTTCCAGTGGCAGATCCAGGAATCTGCAAAAGGGAGAGGGCATAGTCTGGTTTGTTGACTACTGGGATGGGAGTGGGAAAGTGGGACACTGGGTTTGGGGGATGTGGAAAGATCACCTTGTGATGTTTTGACATCACATGTGAAAAGACAGCAATATACATTCAGTTGCTCATGATTTTGCTGTGGATGTGGTAGTAGAAACATATTATTCCTGTGCAGCACACAGCACATTTACAGATAGTGCATGTTTTTTCAATGAATGCCGAGAAGCGATGATTGGTTGCCCATGCCAAGTCACACTCCCTTTCCATGGCATAGCGGGCATATGCATTGTTATAACCTAGGAAACAGTCCCACTGAAGGTGATATTAGCCACAGCAAGTACCATAATAAATGTAAGTATTTTTTGTATGTAAATAATGATTTCTGTGGAAGCAGTGAAGTTCAGCTAAGTAAAAGCAACACAGAAATTAAGAAAGCAGATGTTATGAAAACAATCCCAAAAAGCAAATACTATGTTTAGTAATTTTAATAATTTTATAGATAATGTTACTAAAACAGGTATTTCAATATAAATATATTCTAACAAAATAGTTCCTGAGATTTTAACAATGCTGTTTTCATTTCATATTGGATTTGTCTCTGTTTTAAACCTAAAAAACCTTCAGTGTCTTATTTTTCATCTTTTCAAGGTAATCAGGTTTAGAAGTCAAATAACCGCTACTCTAGCCACTATGTGATTAACAGCATGTCCTATTTTGATTACATAAAAATGTTTCAAAACACATTCTTTAAATAGACAGGACACTTTGTTAAAATAAAATATTTCACAGACCCTATTGACAATAGGGAAAACCCTCATGTCACAATCTGCTTAAATTAGGGTCAGTCATCAGGGACTTGGCTGCCTGTATTGATAACAGACTCTATTGACCCCCTTGCCTCTGGGGTGGTTACAAAAATAATTTTGCCTTAAACAACATATTCTTTGTATTATCCCACCATGGTCTAATGATGTTGTAGTACCACTTTATTCCTTCCTTATTAGGGTGAGCATTGAATATAATACCTAATTCAGCATGTACCTCACTAAACACTTAAACATGCTTAAAATACAGCAAAGTTCCCTCACTAGACAGACTAAAAGGGTCTATATTATGTCTGCGAAATGTCGCTGAACAATAACCAGCGAAATCTAACTCCCTCAAATGGCCATTCCAACAAAATGTTTTCTAGGAGAAAAAAACTCTTGGCCAACCTAAAACCAGACAAAATTTAAAATCCTTCACAGTGGGGGGGGGGCTTCACCCCCCCACATCCCACCCCCCAACTAAATATACCAACTCCAATATCACACTACAGTGGGGAAAAGGGTAAGTTCCTGATAATTGCCAAGTATTTTTCCCCTAGGAAAAAATTTGCTAAAATGGCCGTTCATGGGAGTTAGATTTCACTGGTTATCATTCAGCAAAGAGCCATTCACTGAAATGGGTTTTCGTGGACATAATATAGACCTGACTAAAAGCTAAGTTCATATACTTTGTTTCACATAGACCCATCAGGGGTGATCCTTGTTTATGAACAGCCCAGTGTTCTAGGACCTTCTTCACCTGTTCTGAAGATTTAAACCTGTACTAGAGTATCAAACACACCAAACAGCATGACTGGTACGTATACCAGTCTACCTCCATTTCTGGAAGAGGATGTCTTTATATATCAAGCATAGAAATTCCATAGCAACCCTTAACTATCTGAATTACTGACTGGAAGACCACAAACTTTTACCCATGCCATAAGAAGGAAGTCTGCTTAAAGGAGACATTGTTAATCTTCCACCAATATTGGGAGATGAGGCTAAGATTCTTCATGGCTCCTTAGCATTAATGCTAATAGTAACCTATGAACCTATAATTAGGAGAGAATAATGTACCAGATCTACACATTTGCTATTAAGCTTTACAAATGCATTTTTTTATTTGCTGAACATGTCATCATGTTGCAAGATGAGAACTGTTACCCTCCTTGGCATTTGATATTCAAAGGGACTTTTTATGCTTGGCTGTTTTAAGTACTTTGAAAAAAAATGGCAGAAGATCTGTATGTTGATGCAGACACTGAAACAAACATTTAACATGGTTGATATGCAAAGCTGATTGAAGATGATATTGCCAACTGAATACAGGAGGACAACAGAGCAGGGAAGCATTTACTGAAGACATAGAAAGTGAAGTAAACAAAGCTGACTTCTTGGGAGCAGCTCTGACATAATAAGATGGAGGAGGCTTAGGATCAAGTAGTTACACAGTGCCCTTTGAGAAATACATTGAAAGAGAGGCATGACAAATGGTAGAGACTGTGAGATATTTGGAGTTGACCATTATATTGAAAACTCAATCCAAGACTAGTGATATTTGTCTTAGAATCTAGAGGTAGTGGCAATGAAATCCTCTTTTTACAGTGAAACACCTAATAAGCCTAGCTGGAAACTAATGAAACTATATATACCCCCCCAAAAAAAATAATAATAACTATCACCAATAAGCATATTTTCTTATAAAAAAGTGTTGGGAAGTTGACAATGGTGGATCCAAAACATATACGGGTGGGGGAACTATTACTGACCAAACATTAATGTCAGTAGTCATTCACTTCTAAATATTCCCCATGTTTGGTATATTCATATCTCAGTTTGTTTGGATATTCCACATATTTAAAAATGCACACGTGGAGCTCTAAACACAGAATTACAGAAAGTATATTTCATACAGGCACTAAAGAAATTAAAACAATCTATAACACTGAACATGAATTTTAGCCCATGTGATAATTCCTGTTTTTCTTGCTTGTCTCTTCTTTTTCTGAGTACTGGCCTTCACATACCATCTGCATGATGTATTTCTTTTTTTCACATTTTTTTCTTTTTCTTCAGCCTTTTCATCTATCATTTTAGTACATCTTCCCTACCAAAGACTGTATTGACATAACTGAATTAAATCCTAGATTCTGGGGTCACTATACCCCCCAAAAGTCATGAGGTTCTAGATGTTCTTGAGGTGCATTTTACATTTTGTTTCTAAACTTGGTCAAGTGATGGCCTGAACCAATATTATGACTAAGGAAAGAATTTTAAGACTTTTTTTTTCAAAGCGGAAGTAAGTTAAGACCATGGTTCAATGTTCAAAACTGACAAAAAACAGTATTTCCCAATAAAATGAGAAGACAGATGGTTATGGGGATACATATGTCACATCTGTGAGCACAATCTGCCTCCATGCCCTTGAAAAAAATAGTTATCCTCTATGTGCCCCTCTAATGTTAGAGACTGGGATGAATATAAAAGAATAAGTGACCACAGATATTTCAATTTTTGCTGTCATACATATACACAACATGCCTACTCATCCCCTCATCCCCCAAAAGGCAAACAGTTTCTCATGTCAGACTGGGACATAAATGAATGAATAAACAAATGGCCATAGTAACATATTTCAGTTTGATCAGATGTATATATACATATCATTCCTCGTTATGTCTACCCTCAAAAGCAAGCAACCTGTTCATGTCTGAATTATAACTGTGAGAAAAGTAAAAAAAAATGTGTTCCAATCTGTTGCTCCTGAACAGTATACAGCCATTAGACAAACAAATCTTTAAGGGATAATTGCAATGAAAAGTTAAAGAAATAATGCCCACACTCACCCCAGCTCTCACATAGGCTACAGCAACCTAATGTGAACACCTTTGAACAGGGTTGATGTCAGACTAGACGAAGGCCAGAGAAGAGGCTGAAGATGGACACCTCTTACTAGGTATGTGTCAAAAATTCCCATATACAACTGTGGGTGTGAGGGTTGCAGGGCCCAGGAGGCTCTGATGGTCTAGATGTTCTGTGTTAATTGTGTTTCTACTGCTGTCCAGAAGACTTAGCCCTCCCAATACTGTATGCATCTACAGATAAAATCAATGATATTTTTTCATACACTCACACACATAATGACACTGTCCCTGACAGACCACATCTATCACAAGATAAAAATACACACACACAAATCACACACTTACCTGCATGGCCTGTTTTGATGGAATTTGTATAAATGAGAGCAGCTGACTAAAACCCACAAAGAGACAGGGTGAATATGTAGACTCCACACAGAAGGAGTCACAGTGAAGAACCTGACCAGTACACCAGGTGCTGTGAGAGGGAAATGATGCATGTTGTGTCACTGTGCAAGTGATCAGTTACTTTCACATACATACTTCCTAGGCTACCCAAACTACTCATGTATTGCTACAGTACTGCATTTTAATTGGTAAATAAATGTAAATAACTGCAAAAACAGAGATAGTTAGACACATTTTCCAGCATTGTGTATTCTTTCATTTCATACCATAGAATACCATATAAATACCTACTGGTTCAAGTTATTAATATAGTTATTAACAAATGGCATATGTTCATAATATTTCTGAAAAATAACTCACGTTTTCTTTGGTACCCAGAGCCAGATCATGGTCAAATGGGGCCCTAGGCTGGGCAGTGTATCGGGCCCCCCACACAGCACCCCCAAGCCATTCAGTTGTACCACTACTTGGTGATTTCTCCCCAGTTACCATAAACACTGTTAAAACCTCTCAGTGTGTTTACTGTTTTTCTTCTTTACTTCAGTGATTACAGACATTTGGATTTAATTTAAAGCTTTTATTTCAAATTTTATAGCACTAACACTGATAGACATTTGTTAAACACAACAATACAGTCTCACAATGAAAACCGCTTAGCATTAACAGTAAACTTCTCTGTCTTTGAGACTCACATTCATTGAAACTCCATTGAAACCCACATTGAATTAAAATGCATCTGGCCAGTGGCAGATAAATTTTACCTTTGGGGTGTTTTCAAACATTAGGCACCTTGCACACATTTTAGGACTATGGACTGCATACACGTGTTCTTTGATTCACCCTCCTGATTGTATTAAATTATATTCCTTGCATAATATAGCACCAGTAGTTTTGCACATTTTTCCAGTAAGCAATAAAACAAAATGTATGACCCAAGAATGACAACACTGCCCACTTCAGAACATTTCAAATGTAAAAGACCACTCCAACTTTTGTCATTACAATCCACCAATATCAGTCAATATGCACAATCTGTGCAGAAGTAAAAGTCATCTGAATAATTCCATTTCGTACCTTAACAATCAACAGTTATTTGATATGTGTACTTGCTTGTTTTCTTTTAAATAGACATTTATTTGAAGTGTGCAATTGTTTGTTTTCTCTTAGATGCATACAGGAGTGTCATTTATTTGTAGTTATGTCAGGTTTCAAACAATGCAAATATGATTTAATTATAATCCTTATTATGTCCACTGAAAAACTATAATGTGCTTTTTTCAGTGTCTTCACATAAGTTCATAGGTTCATAGGTAGGTACTAGGCTATCTTCGTGAAGGCATTTATAAGCCTAGCCAGAATGTGTTGACTTTTGCCGCCCCCTTAAATTAGTTTCCAGTGCCTCTGTCCAGCAGAGCCACTGAAGTGATCCCCGGGGTAAACTTTCTGCTTCCCATCCACTCATCAAGGTTTCTCTTGAAGAGTGTTAGCAAGGAGCTCTGCCTAATGTAGATTGGAATCTTGTTCCAAAGCATGGGAAGTCTCTGGGACAGGAATGTATCCCTTCAGCATGTCCTATTTATTGTTGTGGTGAGGTTTAGGTCCCTAGAGGGTGTGGCTCAAGGGGATATGGTTTTCTTTAGATGGAGCATGTCCATCAATTCTGGCTTGGACATGGCCTTGTATGTCAGGCAGAGATCACCTCTGAGTAGGTGGTATGCAACCGAGTACAGCTGGAGTTTCTTTAGTCGAGCTGCATAGGGCATCTGTTTGAGGCCAGTGATCCTCTTGGTGAGGTACTTCTGAGGTCTTTCCAGCTGTTGCAGGTGTCTTGTAAGGTATATCCCAAATGGGGCGTTGTACTCTATGATGGGTCTGATGAGTGATGAGTAGAGGGGCACAATGATCTCTTTTGATCTGGATGCGAACCCTTTTGTGATCAGGTGGGCCACACAGAAGGATTTTCTAACCACTTTGGCAATGTGATTATCAAATGAGAGATTATTATCTACTTGGGTCCCCAGATCCCATATTACGTCTTCCGTATTTAGGGGACTACCACCTATGTGGTAGTTTGTGGGTACTTTGTTTTTTCCAAAGGGGATGACTATTCACTTTTTGGCATTTAGCTTGAGGCCATGATTTTGACACCAGGTATCTGTCTCAGTGAGACCCTTTTAGAGGATGTCTGTGTCAGAGAGTCAATTATAGCCCCTAGTTTGCAGTCGTCTGTGAACTTGGTCAGCCATAGTCCTCCTGTGCTTGCCTGTACCTCTGAGAAGTATATGTCAAACAGGCGGGGTCCTAGGACTGAGCCCTGGTGAACGCCACTTGTAACCGGTTTAGAGTCGGATCTAGCTCCTGCAACTCTTACCATGTGGGTTCTGTCCATGAGACAACTGGCAACTCATCTCGTGATGTAGGGGTTTATATTCAGGCTGGTAAGCTTGTCTATAATACCAGAATGGGGAATGGTGTCAAAGGGCTTTGTGAGGTCTAGGTAGGCTGTGTGGACTACCTTTCCCTCGTCTATAGCCTTGGTAACTGTCTCAAAGAAGTCCACCAGGTTTAGGAGGCATGATCTGCCCTTAACAAAGCCGAACTGGTAGGGTCCAGTGTTTGGAGGTTCCCAATGTCTCTGTTAGTGAGTTCCATGATGATGTGCTCCATAGCCTTGCAGACCAAGCTGGTCATGCTTATAGGGCGATAGTTCCTGGGGTCTGTTGTGGCTCTACCTTTGTGGAGCGGAATAACCGTTGCTGTGCACCACTCTATGGGTACGTAGCCTGTGGAGAGGCTGAGTCTGAACAGTGTGTTTAGGTGAGGGGTTAGTTCATCTTTGAGCTCATGTAGGACACAGCCTGGGACACCGTCTGGTCCCATTGATGCTGTGTTTTTGGCTTTGGAGAGGGCTGTTTTAACCTGAGTGTCTGTGATTTCATGGGCTCTACATTCTACTGGTATGGTTATGGGCCCTTTTGGGGGTGAGAGGGGGATGAAGTTTGCACTGAACCTGTCTACCAGGATGTTGGCAATATTGGTTGGTTCAGTGTATTTTGTGCCATTCTGCACTAACTCCGAGCAGATCTGAGAATTGCCACTTAGATTCCTGACATAGCTAAAGAATGCCTTGTGGTTATCTTTGGAGTCCTTGGTAATTTTTCTTTCAAAGCTAGCCTTGGATGATTTTATGAGAGATCGCAATTTCTTGCTGATACTGATCAGGGATGTCTTCCCTTCTTGGGATTTTACTCTTTTCTGTACTAGTTTCCTCCATCTATTGTATAGCTTGTTTATGGCAGGGGTCCACCAGACTGGTTTCCTTTTCTTGGAGGACTGAGTCTTGGTTATGCTTGGGATAACACAATCCATGCATTCTTGTAGGTGCCCATACAGTGCATTAGTAAAGGATTTTGCAGCTTGGACAGCATTATCCTTTAGCATGGGAGCTTTGAAACTTTCCACCTCGGTCTTAAGTAACGTGAAGTTTGCTTCTGAGAAGTTTTTCATGGTGGTTTCCTTGACCGAGGGTGGGGCGGAATGTGGATGTCCAGAGTGATTAGTTTATGGTCAGATCTAACCAGCGAAGGGTTGACCTCTGGTGTGGAACACCGGTCGCCCATGTTGGTGATGACCAGGTCCAATATGTTGTCACCTCTGGTGGAGGTGTTGACCAGTTGATCCAGGGCATTTGAGTTTATAAATTCTAGGAAATGTTGGGAAAGGGAGTTAGTACTTGAGTAGTTCTCCAAATTAATGTTTGGGTAATTGAAATCACCCAATATTAGGGTGTTTGGTAGGACCTTTATGTTTCGCAGTGTTTCTAGAAATGCGGATTCGGGGTCCTGGGACATGGTGGGTGATCTGTAGCAAGCTACAATTTGAATTGCAGTTTTGTCCATTGTTAGTTGCACGTGGATGATCTCTGAAGCATCATGCTGTACCACCAATCTGGAGTTGTGGGTATCCTTGATGAATATGGATACACCCCCATCTTTTGTATTTCAGTCCAGGTTCTGTGGCTGAAATTTATAGCATGAGTTGTAGCCTGGTAATGCTGGGGTGCTCTCTGGAGCCTTAAACCAGGTTTCTGTTACAGCACATATATCAATTTTCTCCATACTGAGGAGTGCCTCGAATGTGTGCATTTTGAGGTTTAGACTTGTGGTATTGAATAGGATTACCCTCAGTTTTTTTTTTACTTCTGCTATTTATGGCAGTGGGTTTGTCTTTTGAGCCTTGCCTAAAAAAGGCACTATGGGGCTGGCAAGAGCCTTGGCCAGTATTCAAAAGCCTAAGGGTGACAGGTGCAAGCCATCTCTAGCAAAGCAGCGTGGCTTGTCAAGCATGTCATCCCAGGTGGACATACACTGGATCCCCTTTGAATCACACCAGAAACTTAGACAATTGTTGAAATTGATAATTCTTTTTCTTTATACCATGGTATCATTCTTGGTGAGGGCAGGATGCTACTCAGGGTCAGGGTCATACCGGCCTGGGCTACATGATCAGAGAGCTCTTCCATGTCTCTTTTCATGTAGTCCAGGGAGGTACGACTCAGATCATTCACACCAACATGGACAATGACAGAGTCATATTTGTACTTGTTCTGGAGTGACCTGAGTGCTTGTGTTATGTGGCGGATCCTGGCACCCAACAGGCAGCTAACAGTAACCTTCTCCTTGTTCACCCTAGTGAGTGGGACGTCAGTGTGCCTGACTATAGAGTCACCTGTTACTAGTTTGTTGGGTATGTTATTTTGCTTTAAGGGCTGTGATTGCACGGCACATTGGTTTTGTGAAGTATGTATTTCATGGTTTGTGTTGGGGGTGGAGGTTTGCTCTGATGTCTGTTTTGGAGGTCTCTGTTGCTTTTCCAGAGTTTTATTTAGAGCCTCCGAGTATGTTTTTGTGTATTTATGTGTGTTTTTTTGCCGGTGCTGGTTTAATAGGTCCATGTGAGACTGGTGGTGTGATGCAAGTAATTCCCTTCTCCTCTTGACAGCCTGATCCAGTCTTGGGTTGAGAGAGCTTAGCCTCCAGTTTGGCTGTATAATTGCATCTCTCGCATGTATTAGTGGTAGGAGGAGAGGGTGATCTGTGTTCATGAGGCAGTTGTAACATTGCCTCAAAATGCCCAGATTCACCAGTCGGACTGGAGAGTACACCTAAAACTGCCCTTTGTACATGCCTGGATAGGTACAGTGAACTGTTTTACTGACTGGCTGGTAAGGTCGAATAGAGAGCCTTGTCCTACTGTATAGTATAGGGGGTTCTAGTGCTAGGGTTTATTAGTGCTTGTTATGAGTTTTCAGCAAATTCTGGGCTGATATATGAATGGTTTGAGTGCTTAAGTTGAAAGTTTGCCTAATTCCAAGGGAAAAATTGAAGTGGAAACTTTGTGGATCTGGGAATAGTTATACCGAAGCTGCCCGGTGCGCAAACTGCGCAAATGCAATTTTTATAGCAGGGAAATAAAAGAGATAGAAATTAGCCCAAAATGGCCAATAAACTACTAATTTCTGGGCTTAAACCACTCCTCCAGAGAAAGATAGGCTGCACAAAGCTCCCCTCCCTCACAGGTGAACAGAGAATCTTCCTTCTATCCAAGTAAGGTATGGGCAAACACAGAAACTTGTAACACAGCCCTGAATTCAGCACTAACCTGAAAACTGGACTATACTAGCTTAGAAAGGTGGGAAACAAGTATCTTTTTTTGTTTTTTGTTTTTTCAGAAAATAAAGCAGATACAATCAAAAAATACTTTAAATGCACAGAAATGGCTATCACACTTGAGTCTGTAGCCTATAACAGTTAAACAGGTAATTTAAACACAAAATGACTTTGTAAAAGTGCAGGCAGTAAAATAAGTACAATATGTAGCTGAAACAAGCTTTTTAAAATCACAGAAACGCTAATAATTCGTGTTTTAGGCGGAATTAGCTAAAGGCAGGAAGAAAATGCAGAAAAATGATACTTAATCACTCCAAAGTTGCTCTTTTGCCTCTGCTGCTGTAGAACTCTGCAGGCCACCAGACAGGAGCTTGCTGAGCTGTATACAAGTGCAAAAACTTCACAAATGCGATTTTTATAGCAGGAAAATGAAAGAGATAGAAATTAGGCCAAAATGGCCAATAAACTTCTAATTTCTGGGCTGAAACCACTCCTCCAAGGACAGATAGGCTGCTCAAAGCTCCCCTCTCTCACAGGTTAACAGAGAAACTTCCTTCTATCCAAGTAAGATATGGGCAAATACAGAAACTTGTAACACAGCCCTGAATTCAGCACTAACCTGGAAACTGGACTATACTAGCTTAGAAAGGCGGGAAACAAGTATTTTGTTTTGTTTTTTTTTCCAGAAAATAAAGCAGATACAATAAAAAATACTTTAAATGTAGAGAAATGGCTATCACACTTGAGTGTGTAGCTTATAATAGTTAAACAGGTAATTTAAACACAAAAATGACTTTGTAAAAGTACAGGCAGTAAAATAAGTACACTATGTAGCTGAAACAAGATTTTTAAATCACAGAAATGCTAAGAATCTGCATTTTTAGGCAGAATTAGCTAAAGGCAGCAAGAAAATGCAGAAAAATGATACTTAATCACTCCAGTCTCTCTTTTGTCTTTCTGTTGCTGTAGAACTCTGCAGGCACCAGGCAGGACCAACAAACATGCAAATGCGTTTTTTTATGGCAGGGAAATGAAAAATAGAGAAATTAGCCCAAAATGGCCAATAAACTACTAATTTCTGGGCTGAAACCACTCCTTCAGGGACAGGTAGGCTGCTCAAAGTTCCCCTCTCTCATAGGTGAACAGAGAAACTTTCTTCTATCCAAGTAAGGTATGGGCAAACAGAGAAATTTGTAACACAGCCCTGAATTCAGCACTAACCTGAAAACTGGACTAAACTAGCTTAGAAAGGCGGGAAACAAGTTTTTTTTGTTGTTTGTTTTTTTGGGGGGGTTTTGTAGTTTTGATAACTGGGTAACACCAACACATCTGTTCATTTTCTTTGATGACTGATGTGCTTTTTTCTAATTAACTTTGTGCAGATGGAGAAAAAGTGTGGCAAAAGGTAGTGATGGAAGAGAAATAGAATGTGAAATGCGATCAAATGGCAGTCTAGAGAGTTATATTTCTTCCTTTGCCATCAGGTAAATGTAATATAAATGATTTGTTCAGTCACACATCCCAAACTACAGAACTATGAAATTCAAACCTAGAGTGGCAACATTTTGTATTGTTTTACAGTTCTCATTGTCTTATATTGCAAAGCAAGTGAGAAGATAATCTTTGCAACCTAATTATTATTCTATAATAAGGTTTAGTTCACAATGTACTGCTCTCTTCCTCTGAGAGATATAGCCCCAGGAGTCAGTAAATGGACAAGATGCCAGCACAAAGGTCTTTATTCAGTGAGGTTTCACACCGCCTTGTGTTTAATCCATACATCTAGTTCCACTTCTCCTTCAACATTCAAAATATATAGTTTCAGAATATTTAACCCTTGTACATACATTGTGGATAATCTTAAAGACCAACCTGTACAGTTTACACAGGAAAAGAAAAAAGTATTACATGCCATATTCTAAAATCTTTAGATTGCAGTGGGCTACATACCTGCCCTGTTTAGGACATAGAGTTAGTAGGCCAGTGTGAATTTTTTCCAAACAAACTATATTATATTAGTCTTTAGTTCTGATCTTGTCTGGGATAGGCACAAGCTTGTCTGTAGATACTCAGGCTGGATGTAAACATACCTTTGGCTTCTTTCCAGCCAGCAAATTCACAAGCAGAAAAAAATATACTTTGTAATACCACATAAATTGCAGTACCTCTGCTTCCACATTCTTTTCCTCCTCCCTCTTTTAAACTCAATGAATTTTCCTGCAAGACCATATTCTACCTGTGTCTAAAGAGTGGGGTAGTCCTCCCCCAGTTCATACCTTCCTACTCTGTTTTCCTTTGCATTTGCCTTTGCTATTTATTTTGACTCTGCTAGTTTAGGATAATGCTGAATGACCAGGCTAAAGTGTGCAAAGGGGAGCACTATAATTTGTCAGGTACCGTTTTGGTGACATTTCAGGTATGGCCAGGGTAAGAGTGTAAAGGAGAAGACTTTAATTTATTGGGTGCTGTTTTGTTAATATTTGAAGTGTCATTCTTGTTTATATGATGATTTACATTGTAGACATCACAGTGTGCCAACTGCTGTCAGTTAGGCTTTGTCACATCTCTTTATTTCAAACCAGCATTACAACAGAATTAAACATAAGGTTCTGCATCCATATTATATATTTTAATAACCCAGCTCTAATTCTGTTATAATGCTGGTGATGATGAGTCTGAGAAAGAAGTACCAGCTGCAGATGGTGCTGGCAGAAGTAGATAATCTTCCCCTCTTCCTGAAGCTGCTTGATGCACTGACTGATGTCAAGAGATCTGGGTTTAAAGGGAGTCATCTGGCACCATAAACTCAATTCTTTCTTGCTGTCAGAGTCTGAAGCAGAGTTTCTAGTCAGTGTGTTGGTGAGTCTACACAAGAGAAAGAAGATGTCTAAACCTAAGTACCCCACTGGGGACCTTTTCATATGTTTTTTGAATAATATCAGAGAATGTTAATAATTGTCTCCACTGTGGCAAGCAGATACAATGCTGGGACTTTTACTATTTTTGTGTGACCTGGTTAGGCCCAGAACACGATATACCTAACTGTCAGTTCTCTGCTCACTTTAACAGTACAATGATCAAGTGAATGAAGTGTAGGGCTGAGAGTTTAACTAAACACTTTGGTGAGTCATTAGGGCCTTCTCGTACAAGATCGTTTGCCAATCGGGCTGCAGTTGATCTCCCTAGGTGTAAGTAGGAAAGGCATCCAAAACTTAGGGTACTGGATAACTCTTGTCTGCCATCTGCCAGTCTACCTAGGCTTGTTATTGTCAAAGAAGGTGAGACGCTTTTGCAGTTCCCTCTGATGACTGAGTTTATGGCACAGGCCACTATTGAGACCCATTTGGTGCTAGCTCCCTCTGCTTCTGCACAAGCCAAAGGACTTACCTTGTCAGTTAGGTCCACAAATTCTTTGTAGGTTCCAGCTTCCAATGACCGCTCTCAAACTCCCAAAGGCACTTGTCATCAAGAGACCACCTAAGTTCATTGTCCCTAGGATTTGAATGTTCATCCGCATCCTGGCCCTTGTGCGGACTTTGGTCTTAGGTTCAAGCCTAAGACTTCACATAAAAGGTTGCAACCAGCTTGCCTCAGCTGAGGTCTACTGACTGTCATTCCCAAACTTAGGCCTATCAACATGCTCTAGTTTGGCTGGATGAGGATTTGATCACCAAAGTCAGATCCAGATGCCTTTCTCTCCCAGGTTCTGCTCCTGAATCTTCTCCTGGTAAAATGAAGTGGGAAATCTCCTGCCCCAAAGTCCTCTGATTCTTTTGACTCTCAAGATGACAATGATGAATCTACCTTTGAGGAAGGTTTATCTATTGCTTCCTATAGGAATTCAGACTCTGATGAGAACTTTGCCTCAGCTTTCCCAACGAGGAGATTTCCTTCAAGGAGACCCTGCACACCTTAAGGGAACATTTTAAATGGATTACCAACAATCCAAAAAGAGAGTTAGGGAATTCCTAAAACTTTCTGAGTATAATCTTCTTGCCATTCCTCCAGTCTGAGAGGTAGTGGACAATGTTTTCCTGGATTCTTCCCTGCAGCCAGATCCCCACCACCACCCCTTCAAAACCTGACAGATTCTACAGATTTCTGGATTCCCACAAACACCTTTTCAAGATCCCTGTAGCAGATCCTTAAGGGGCTACTCAGGGTCTTAAGAGAGCAAAAGCTAGCATCAAAAAACCTTCTGCCAACTGAAAAGAAAGCAGAGCCTTGGACAGGTTTGGAAAGAAAGTCTACACCTCTGCTACCTTGGTCATGAGGGCTTGAAATTGTCAGTTTCACATGGTGAAGTATCAGGAGCAGGAAAAAAAAAAACAAAGGCCGGCACCCTCCAAACCCAATCCAGCAATTTTTAATTTACATAGTCAATTTAAAAAAACATACTGGTTTTGGCATAGCCTTCCTCAGTATGGCAATCAGCAGACCATTTCAGACCAGTTAAGGCAAAAACCAATGAGAAAGGAAAATAAGGTCCAGTCCAAGAAACTGCTAGACTTGTGCAATTCCTGCTCAAGTAGCTAAGCACTTCTTGCACTGTGGCTATGATGCTCTGGAAGCTTCCACCAGGGCAGCAGCTACAGGATCCATTATTAGAAGACATGCCTGGCTGAGGGAGCAGCCCCTCCTGGAACATGTGAAATCCAGTCTCTTGGATGCTCTTTTGGACAAAGATTACCTTTTTGGTCCCAAGGCTGAAGCCTTGCTTAAAAAGATGGAGGATAAGACCAAGTCCATGTAAATGGTCAAGAACTTTCTTCAGGTTTAGCCTCTTTGCTTCATCCTCAGTAACCCCACCAAACACTGGTTCTTTCTGGCTTCCAAGTCTAATTCAAGACATAGGACACCTTGAAGGGAAAGGAGTCAAAAGCAGCACCAGCGACCAAGACATTAGCAAGTATATCCCAATAGACCTGTGCGATCCTGTCAGCATGCACACAGCAGGGAACAATCATGACTCCTCATGAGACTCCCTTTCCTCCACTCCTCAAGTCCCCCCCCCCAGACTAGGATCACTGTCCCTATTCTTAAAAATTGGATTCTCGTTATCAGGAATCAGTGGGTACTGAAAATTATAAAAAGAGGTTACAAACTTCAGTTCAAACAGCCTCTAACTCTATTTGTTTTCCCAGATATTCCACAAAACCAAAAAAACAGAGGCCTTAAAGCGAATTCAACTGTTCACCCAAAGTTCAGTGGAACCAGTACCACAGCACATTATAAGGATAGGGATTTTACTCACAGCTTTATTCTGGACCTGTCAAAGCTCAACAAATTCTTGCAGGTACTAAAATTCAAAAGACTAACCCTTCAAAAATTGCTGCCCATGATTTCACTCAATGCCTATATCGCAATCCTAGATCTAAAGGACGCATACCTCCACATTCCTATAGAAAAACCTCACTCAAGGTTCTTATACTTCAGAGCAGGTGTGAGGCATTATCAATTCTGTGCTCTGCCCTTTGGCTTGTCTACTGCACCCAGAGTATTCACAAAATGCCTTGTTCCAATGATAGCCTTCTGCAGGTCAAAGGACATTTACCTTTCTTCCTACTTGGACTACTGCCTCATTGAAGCAACAAATCTAGAAAAACTCAAAGCAGATCTGCTTTACACCCAAGAGATTCTAGCTTCACTGGGGCTCAGCATCAATACCCAAACGTTGCAGACCATCCCTTCAAACAGGATTGTGTTTCTGGGGTCTTTGCTGGACTCCTATTTTTAGAAGGTTTTCCTTCCTTTCTCCAGACAAGTTTACCATTTTAACTCTGTACATCCAGAAGTTCCTTCTCATTAACTACCTCACTGTCTGAGAGCTCCTCAGAGCTTTGGGTTACATGACCTTTTGCATCCCCATGATCCCCCTGGCCAGGCTCCATGAGAGGAAGCTACAATACTACCACAGAAATTTGTGGTGCCAGTATTAACAATCCTTCAACTTCAGGATGAAGCTTCTCCCTTGTCTTAGGAAAGAGTTTGCCTGGTGGACCTCAGCCTGCTTCCTCAACCTGGTCCTTCCCTTCAGGATTATTTCTCAGGGCCAAACTCTGACCACAGATGCCTCAGACATAGACTGGGAGTCTCATTGCAGCAACTTACAGACTCAGGGCAGATGGGACTCCCAGTTCAAAAACAAACATATCAACTTAAAACAACTAATGGCAGTCAAGAAAGGTCTGATTGCCTTCAATGACCAATGGAAACCAGGAGTACTCCTAGTAAAGACAGACAATACCATGTTTATGTGGTACATAAACAAGTATGGGGGGGGGACTCACTCTTAGCCTCTTTGTCAAATAGCCTTGGACCTTTGGAACACTGTAAACTCCCTATGTCTGCACCTCCTACCAGGAGAAACAAATCAACTGGCGGATCATCTAGGCATGACCATGACAGATCCTCATGAGTGGCAACTGCATTGGGAGGTTTTGATCAGCATAGCTAGAGAATGGACTGTGACAGAAATAGACCCTTTTGCCACCAAATAAAATGCTCACTTGAAAACGTTTTGCTCAAGGACCAAAACAAGGTCAGCCTGGAGGACAGATGCTTTCTCCTTCCCTTGGACTGACTGTTCCTCTATTCCTTCCTGCCATCCCTCTCAACCTGGAATCATCAAAAACTTGGACAAAGGGCCATGAAAAATAGGTATAACTGGCCAAAAATCGGGTCACGGATTAATATAAAATTCACATACATAATTATGTAACCTCGCCCACTCCAATGGAATTGTGGAATACCAACATGAAGATTGAGGTCACTAAATAATAATAAATAATGGAAGACATTTGAATTTCGGACTTCATATCTCTCAGAAAAAAACATAATGCAAAACCTGTTATTCTAGTCTACTATCTGAGTTTATATGAGTAATATTTAAAATCTGTCCCTATTTTTGGACCATTATTTTTGGCTCTCCAGATTTCTTTCTCTGAGAGATTAAGAGGTATGAACAGAATACATTGAATTAAATATAGTACTATACACTATTCAAATCCACTGGATTGCATTCTTTTGTTTGAGCCAACAAAACGAGTAAAGCGCAGTTTATTCCTAGGCTGATTAACAAGAGGAAAACTTTTTTGCAATGCCATTAACTACTAAAGATTAAGGGCTGTTGATCTCCAGCAATTGCACATTCATGTATACTATGTTCCTTCCATATGCTGTTGTTACCAGTTGTCTGTCTTCACCTTCGACTGACAGTGTTTCTAGTTCTAACATGTACAACCCCACTTTTTCACTTGTCGGTCATGCAACATACCTTAGCCGGCATTAGCAACAACAAATAGTTTGAGGCCATAAGGTACCAAAGCAATGGTGTGCACCACCCACTCAAAGTCTTGGGGGAGTATTGACTAGGTTGAATACAAAATGGCAAAATACAGAAAAAACAGAAAAAAAATGAGAAGAAAACAAATTTGTAAGTTTAATTATTATACTAAATATTTTACTGTAGACAAGTAAACCCTTCAAGTTCTGTAAATTATTTCATAAAACAGTAGGAGGCTATGAGTTGCACCCAAGAAAGCTAAAGTTTGTTCAGCTAATTGTTCCCTTATGAAAAACATCCCTGTCGAATATTTTAATTTTTACTTCATTGACTTGGAAAATCCATGTGGATGTACCCAGTTTTCAGCTGAGTCTAAAACATTCCCAAATATCTAAATATTTACTTTAGTGGCCTGAAATAAAACGTCACATTATCAGTTGGACAAAAGAGCCAAATATGCATATATAAAACATTATCACACAGTTGGACAATGACTAAACCACGACTCTCACAGCCAGAGCCCATTGCAGACATGTTTTCTTGCTTTTCATGTTAACAACGTTATTGAGAGTAGTGCTTTCTCATTCAAGGACTGAACCAAACAGCTGCTAATCAGTATCCCTGAATATGTTTTTAAACACCAACTGCCATGAAACAAAAATAGGGGTAAAAGACATACAGAAGCCTACTTCAATTATGTGACATGAAAATTCACATATTTTGGGGCAGCTCAATATAATCTTTCTGCAGTGCATTATATAGTTCACATGCAAACGGCCTTTTTTAAAATCCATAAACTATGACAATAAGATCATACTATCATGAAAACATGCAGTGATAGCTTGGAATGGATATTTAAAAATAAAATTACAGGAAGAAGCAACTACATGACCCAGTACCCAAATTCCACGTCTTACCTTGACTGTGACTGAAAGGAAATCTGGGGTCCTACATCCTAGGTTTTATCTATGACACAAACACAGGCTATGGGTCAAACATTTGCTGTAATACAATTATACAAGATTATGTTGGATTGTACTACAGTCATCCTGAAGGTCTTGTCCAAATGTGACATTAGTGGTTTTCTGCATTCTTCTACCCACTGTTCAACTGCAAAGTTATACTAAAGCATTAATGGCTCAGAGTTTTCCTTCCAACTGTCCATTTTGGTGCAAACTGTTTACATCAGTACATCCTCCAACACATTCATTCCCCATAAATACATGAGGAGAAATCCAAGATCCCATGAGCTGTTGCAAATAATCCTGTATGCCGCATTGACACTCATATTACTTAGGGAGCTGATATCTATAATATCCAGGCACCCTGGTTTAAATGAGTATTGCTTAAGAGTTTCAACTGCCATCTGACAGTAAGGACACATGGGCTTGGAAAAAACAGCAACCTTATCTCCTTTGATTTTTGCAGTTACAAACTCGTCCATATTTTTGCCATTTCTGTGTATCTGACCAGCTTCTACTGCAAGCTGCAGCTGCTGTTGATTACTGTGTATCTTGGTCTATGGGTCAAACCTTTTCATACTCAGAGTAATGGACAACAACCCCTTATGCAATAATAATGAGAGATAATGTAAAAAAAAAGATGTTACCATATCACAGAGAAAAATGGAGAATGCCAGAGTGAGTAAAAATAGCACATATCACCACTTTGGAGCATATAAATAAAGAAACCACACTGTGGATGTCAAAAAAAGAAAGAAAAAACCTAAAAGGCTGTTTTCTGGCATGCGTCTGACAGCAGCTACTCCTTTCCATCATATATCTTATCTGTTTCCATACTAACGCAGTGGGAGTTCTTAACAGTGTTAGTCCCACTAAATTCAAAAATCAAGAATAAAAGAAAAGTCATGCATGATCAGGACCTTTTATTAAATGTTTAATTATATTTAGCTTGCATATTAATAAACTGAAGAAATTTGTGTTGATGTGTACAGTGTATTCTAATGAAAAAGCAGGTGATAAATGTAATTCTGTTACTGCAGTCTTACTTGTATATACAACCGTCCAACCAAAAACTTTTAATGTAATATTTATCCTAATACCTATAATTTGATTAAAGCATATTTATTTTCCTTTTAGGAAATGGTTAATGTGTGTATAGTCATGCAGGCAAGTCTATACAAAACTACTAGTAGCAACATCATCACCCTCGGTTTGAAACTCCCGCCACAGTCTTTGAGTCTGACAGGCACTGTCTCATTTAGCTGATTTCAGCATGCATGCCCCTGCACATTGATGAGCTGTAGGAAATGTGTGATGACATCAGCCATAATTTAAAATTGTAAATAAAAAAACAAAAAAAAAAATCAGGAATTGAAGGGGCTACTCGGAAATTTGTGGCACCCCATTATTTTGCCATCAAAACTGGTAAATACTGAGGAATTCAGTACAGTTGAGAGGTTTGCTTCCTGCCAATACCCTTGCTTTCAAGGGTACTGCTGAAGATAAGTGAAGAAGGGCCAAGTGTCACTGTAATAGCTCCAGATTGGCCAAGGCAGCACTGGTATCTTCTAATGCTCAGTTTCAGCAAGAAGAAACCATGGTTGCTGTCCCAGTCAGTGGACTTTTTAAAACAGAACAAGGGCACCATCACAAACTCCAACCTGAACAGTCTCTGACTGACAGCTTGGATGATACTTTGACCCCCTGGAGGGGGATATCCATCAATAAACTGGTACTGGCCATTCTAACAGAAGCCAGGAGACCTAGCACAAGAAAGTCTTACTCTGCCAAATGAAAGAGATTCACTATATGCTACAAACATAAGGAACGGAGCCCTCTTTATTCTCAGATGCCTCTGATCTTTTCTTACTTACCAGAACTTTTTGAAAAAGGTTTTTCTTACTCCTGTATTAAAATCCACACTTCAGCAATTTCAGTTTATCTGCCTACTCAACCCCCTCTCTTTTCCCATCCTCTCATGAATAGTTTCTGAGAGGGGTCACGCACATTAGGCACCCAACAAAACCTCCTGTCCCCCCATGGGATCTCAATTTCATTCTGGAGATCACCCTCCTACCTTTTGAGCCAGTTACCTCTCCAGACATCAAATTCCTGACCTGGAAGACAGCTTTTCTGCTATCCAATACTTCATCTAGAAGGGTTTCAGAGCTTCTGTCCCTCATATATGTGGAACCTTTAATCACCTTCCACCCTAACAGAGTGCCTCTTAGGACCAACCCTTCTTTTATTGCCTAAAGTGGTTACAGAAATCTCTTTAAACTGGATCATCCACTTGCCTACTTTCTTTCACAACCCTCAAAACAATGAGGAAAGAATCCTCCATACACTGGATGTGCATAGGCAACAGTGTTACTACTTGAACAGAACAAAAAATGTCAGGAAGTCTGACCAGTTTTTTCATGACCTTTGCCTGTAGCTCTGAGGGGTGTGAGTTTCTAAGCAAACAATCTCCAAATGGATCTCCCACTGTATCTTGTTTTGCTAAAACTACTATGGAAAGAAGCCACCTGACTCTGTGAGGTCTCACTCCACCAGGGATACTGCTACGGCTACAGCCTTTCTTAAAAGGGTGGCCACTAACGACAGTTTGGAAGCTACCACTTGGTCATCTATGCATACCATCACCAAACATTATCATCTTCCAACCTTTTCCAAGTCCAGAGAGGGGTTTGCCACTGTAGTCCTGCAGGGCATCCTTTCTCTCCATAATGCTTTCCATTCACCCCTCTTTCAGCTGTGGGAGTTATCCCATTGGTTATGATTACAGAAGTGAAACACAAAGAACATAGCACAA
>NC_056737.1:1517921642-1517974142 GCF_019279795.1 Protopterus annectens | reverse complement strand
GACTAAAGTAATTCAAGTCAAATAGCACTATCAAAAAAGTTTGTGGATCCGGTCTGCCCCACTACAAAACAAGTGCCTTACATACATGATTATCTTATATAGTGCAAATTCAGCCCAGTGAACTCATTAGTTTGCATGAATCCTACAATCTGCCATAGGTGCTGGGCAGGTAAACATGGTGTAAGGACCTACACAATTAACTGCACACTCCCTATCAGTGCAAGAATGAGCAATGAGAAGTGTTACTTGAATTGTCTTACTGTAGAAATAATTAAATCTTTCACACTCCTGCTACTTTGATGTACTCTCACTGTGGATGTGACAGGGATAATAGACTTAACAAAAAGTTAGCAGCTTACATTGACTGACTTAGGAAAGGACATCTTTTTAACATTTGTATTACTAAATGCTTATGATCCAACTGTACCTCTGAGTAAAATGCTGTCTATACTTTACATGAAGTAAATAATACTTAAATAATACAAACACATATCAAAAGAAATCCAAATGGCATTGTTTTATGTCAGAATATCAGAAAAAAGAAAACATTGCTCAGAAAAGCTGAGTCAGAAATAAAGAAAACTGTAGCATTGAAAACAGTTTTTGCTATTGTGACAGGAATTATGAGGCTACGTGTTGAAATATGCCATTCATCTACACATTTCCTGGGAATTTACAAATGGCAACTGTGATAAAAGGCTTATGTAGGACCTTTAATGTAAAGTGAGACCAATATCACATTTTGAGTTTAGGTAAGCCATTTTCTCTTCTTCGTAAATATGTGGCAAATAGTGAAAATAATCTCAAATGTGTCATGTTAATGCCATGGTACCAAGGTTCAGATGTGCATGTGGTGCTGTGACCATTAGTAATGTGCATATTTTCATTTTATAAGACAACAAAAGTTGAGACACCATCACAAAGAGATACTCTCATTTTTTTGAATTCATCCATTGAATGCTGCTTGGCATTATGCAGTGAGAACTGTCAGTGGTCATTAGCAGTGAATGATGGTTCGCACAATGCAAAAAATGAAAATTTTAATTTGGTCTGCCTTCAGTAGTGCAAATGAGTCTGGTGCCTGGTGCCAGTGTGCCTGCATCAGCAGTCTGGATAGTACTACCCATCTCTACAGCACAAGGTGTAATTGCAGTGAATGTAGAGAAAGGAACAGATATCTCAGGGATCAAATCCAGTTTACAGATAATTTTAAGGAGGGGCAGAATAAGTATAGATACACATTTTTGTTTATGAATGTGTTGCTGGAAACTCAACTATTCTCAGCATTAATAATGTGTGATGTGCATAATGTGAAATATGGCATAGTCTAAATTATGATAACACAAAAGCAGTAACATGACATGGGGAAAACTGTATTATATATGATGGATGACATAAATATATCTCCCAAGTAATAGTCATGACAAAGGCAACTTAAGATAAACTAAAGATAAAGGCAACTGAGCTAAAAACTTTAACCTGGTGGTCTTCTTGTACTGTTGGTGCTGTTTTTTGGTCATGACAAAGTCCTACTAATGTGTGACAGAAATCTAAGTTCTGATGTAGCAAGCAGATTTATTTATTTATTTATTTATTTCTGTTTGTTTACTGGGAAAGTCCAACTGGGCCTAAAATAGTCTGTTTTCAGTGGATGCCCAGGGAGAAAAGCTCCACAGAGTACAATGTTGTTACAGTACAATAATCATATAAGAATACATAATGTGTACAGTACAATATTCATATAGGATACATGTTGAGAAATTAATATGAGGTAAACTGTAGAAAAAAACAAGGCTAAAAATATGAAATTAGTTTAAACAGGATGTACAGCAATAAACTTTGAGACAAATGAGATAAAAGGTTTAAGGGCTGTACAAGCTGTTGCCTAAGGAGATAAAAAAATAGAAGCAGGCAACTGAAGGAATAGAAGAAGGAGTATTGAGGAAGGAGAAAGTTAAGTGAGGAATAAGGAGGAGAGAGAGATAAGTGAGGGGAAAGAGAAATCTGCCTATTTAGTGCAACTAACCAGGATTAGTGCAGGAGCAAAGCCAAGTGTTATTAAAATGTTCTCTCAGCAGTTGTTTGAATTTGGTAGTGTTGCTAGTGTTGAGTATATTTTGAGGTATGTCATTCCAAGCTTTGGCTAGTTTGTATGAATACAGGGAATTCCCATAGCTATTGCTTGACTTAGTGACTTTCAGAAGCAATTTATTAGAAGACCTTAATGTTCTACTGCTGGAGTAGAGCTGTGCTAGGTTGCTAATGGATGCACAGTTGTCTGGGTGATACAGGGTAGAATGGTTCATAGGTTCATAGGTAGGTACTAGGCTATTTGTCCTGGGGCCTATATAAATCTAGCCAAAAAGGTTCCCTGGCTTTCACCACCCAAGAAAATTATTTTCCTGTGCCCCTGTCAAGCAATGTATCATGTTGGGTGGCTGTGAGGAGTCTATTTGTAAGCATAGTGAAGATGAAAAGACCACTGACAGAGATAGGTAAAGGAGATGATAGTTCATTTCGCCCTTTAACTGCCTGTTGATAGTCAGTTAGGCAACTAATGAACCAGGTAAGGGTTGAATGAGAGAGGTTAAGGGAGGCTACCTCATAAATATGTTTTTGGTGGGAAACTTTATCAGAGGCCTTTGCTAGGTCTAGGAATATAGAGGAGGTGAGTAAACCTCCGTTCCTGTGTTGGGCTGACTGTGTTAATGAAACTAATTAGGGCTATTGTTGTACTATGTTTAAGTCAGAAACAATGTTGGGTGGGGGATGTATGGCTGTTTTTTCAGGAAATGGTTGAGAAGTTGGGATTGACTACATTTTTCCAGTATTTTTGCTATAGGGGAGAGGATGGCAATGGGTCTATAGTTAGAAGAATATGTGGAGGTGCCGCATTTATGTAGAGGGATTACATGGGGCACTTTCCATAGTGAAGGCACATATTGTTCTGTGATGGACCAATTAATAAGGATGGATATGGGGTAAGCAATAAAACCTGCAGATGTGAAAAGGATGAATATGTCAGTTTACTGAACTATGTGCTATGTTCATTGCTAGGTATATCCTTTGATTATTTTAATTTTTCCTTTCACTTGTCAAATATTGTTTTTTTTTTTTATTGTGCATTTGTACACTGCTTGGCAATGCGCAAAGTGAAAAAAATTAATTTGGGCTGCCTTCTGTAGCACAAACAAGCCTAGTGCTGGTGTGTGACATTCAGCACTCTGGATAACACTAAGTAAAGAAAATGCACCTGTCATATACCTATCTATGTGACACAAGGTATAAATACAGTGACTGTAGAGAAAGGGGATAGGTTCTGTGGGCAGGTTATAATAAATATTGACACAAAATTTTGTATATGAAATGAAGATGCTAAAATCTATATGATAAATGCTAAAAATGTTACCTGTACCCTTGTAAATTGCTGTTGTTGGAAACTCAGTTCTTCCCATTATTACTAAGAACATGGGCTATGAATAATAAAGCGTGATAACAAAGAAGCATTACCTTCAGGAATGTGGAAATATGTTGTATATGCTAGATTACGTCTCCATAGCTCCCAAGCAGCAATCCTGACAGTAATCAATTTCTTTATATATAACTGTGTCAATAATGAGCTAATGTAATTTTCTGTTGTGGCCCCTTCCTGAAGAATTTGCATTACATGAAAGCATTATGGTGTGTAACAGAAATGCTACTTGTAATGTGGCAGGCAGATGTTAAATGTATGAATATGTCAGGTTAATGCTTTAAGTACTCAGTTCATTGCTAAATGCACTCTTTAACTGTTTTTGTTTTACTTATAATTTATTTCTATAATTGTTATTTTATTGCATTCTTTGCCTTTTGCATTTGAGCTTTGATTGGCAATGCACAACAGCATTCCATGTTTAAAGGTATAAATGAGAAATGTAATTTTGGCTGCCTTTGTAGTGCAAATGACCTGGCATCTGGCACCTCCTATCAAACAACGCCAGCAGTTTGTTAGCCAACACTGACCCTTCCTTCAACCCATTAAGGTATATGTAGATCCTTAAACCCTTGGGTACATGCTTATGTTTGATACAGTGTTTAAAAAACAAATTGTCAAGCTTTAAAGCTCAATATTTCTTTAGAAGTCTCTCAAACATATTGATTTTATCAGAAAGGATACTCTTACTATAATCAATGTCACACTTTTTGAAATTACAACCACCCCCAAAGTTGTACTTATTGGCACTGGTTCATATACTTATATAATATCTCGTGCATCCTTTACCTGCATTTAAATTCAACTCAACAGGTGAGTTTCCATAATCAAGATGAGGGAGATGTTTTAATGTTTTTATATCAATTAATGTATTTAAAAACTATAATTGATTCTCCATGATGTGTAGGTACAAGCTGGTGGCAATAGGTTGTGAATTAATGCAGTCTGTTCACATAACATTTTATTTAGTATAATGTTATTTGTTTTTATATAATTGATGATATTTAAGGATGTATAACTGTTTAGGAATAGAAGAAATGATTTATTGCTTTGGGTGTAATTAATTTTTTGCTTTTTGTTTTGTCACTTTCTCTATAAATTGGTTTGTGGAAGTGATGGATTTTTGATTCTAAGGAAGTTCTGAGGCTTAAAGCAGAACAAAAGCACGTAATGCATTTTTATTTTATTTAATTAGTTGTTTTCACATCTGATAAGTTTTAGTACTTTTAGTTTTGTGGAGTACACTGGTTGGCGTAATTTATTTGTTAACAAGCATAGTCCAGTAGGCACATTTGGACAATATTGCTGCTATACACATGTAAGGTGATAGCATCAATGTCATCCATGTTCTGAAGTACATTAATTATAATACACACACGTTTTTTATAGTTGTATTGACTTTCTTTACTAGGTCATATTATGCAAACACATAAAACTGCATAACAACAATTGCAACATGCTTCAAATACATGGACAGTCACCAGATATGAGGTCTGTATAGCTATACAACTGCATCATCAATATAATGATTAAAGTAATCTAAGTGTTGTTGAGAAATGTATAAATCATGACAAATTACAAATTAAAATTACACATCTCTGTTCTGCATTCCATCAGAATCAGACCTATTTGTATGCCTATACTCCTTATTTGCAAAAAGGTTGGCATGGAGCGCCATAGACTATTGCCAGTTCCTGTTCTTATTTTATATATGCATGTGCTAATACTTTGCAATCCATCATGCAAATTGGCTTGTCAGCAGTGCTCTTCAGGAAGAGAGTTAAAAAAACATGAGTGGATTGTATAACTTCTGTATGTGATAATGCACTGTTGAACTCAAGATCAGCATGCTGTTGACTGAACACATTATTCTATAAAAATTCTTAAACTAGGAAATGGTATGCAATAGTGTGGAAACCTTTCACACAGAATTCATGAGTGTTATTGAACAGTACAGTGTCATATTTTTCACTTCTGTTTATATTTACAGTGCACATGGAACAAGCATGAGCAGATTTAACCAATGTTTGCATAGAATCATCTTGAGGTGAGCACTCATGAATGCTTGGCTGTCAGCCCTTTGTTTCAAAGTACCTGTCAAGACACATGCCTTTTCACCCCAAACTGTGATGCACAATATCTATTCTGCAGCACACCAATGTGGTAATCTTTACAAGTATCCGTTACTGTACATTTAAAGTCAGACTTCTGGGCAATTACAGTTAATATCTTTTCTAGACTGTGTAGCTAGACATGTAGGTTGGTCGAATCTGACAATGCTGAACTTGTGTGTGTGTGTGTGTGTGTGTGTGTGTGTGTGTGTGTGTGTGTGTGTGTATGTGGCCAAATATGTATGACTTTATCAACAGATATGCTATGCCCCATTCCACTGAGGAGAAACATTTTAGATGAGAGAGGATTTCCCCATCATCTTATTCCACTTTTAACACAAACATCTTCTCTGCAACAGGCTAATGAGGTCATTCTTTCAAGTGCACTCTCTCACTATTAGAACTCAGACTTCTATTGTAATGTGTGTAGTTGATACTGTTCTGTCTAGAATGTGTAACTAGATAGGTAGGTGGTTTGAATCCAGCAATGCTAAACTTGCATGTGTATCTGTAGCTTTAATGTCAGGTATGTATGGCTACATCAACAAATGTGCTGGCATCCACTTCCACTCAGGACAAACATTTAAAATGGGAGAGGACTCCTCCCCATGGTTTTCCATTTTTAACACAAATATCTTCTCTGCATCCTTTCAAAAGTGCACTCTGTCACTGTAGAAGTCTGACTTCTCCTGTGACACACTTGGTTGATAGTGAGCTCTATAAATTGTATAACTAGATAGGTAGTTGGCTGAAATCCCACATTGATTAAATAATGTGACTGTGTATGCTGTAATGTACAAGTGACTATGTTACAACACCTGTTATGTACCCTTCCACCTATAAGACATATTTTCAGTAGCAGAGGTCTAACCTATAAATTGCTTGCATCCCCAGACAGAACCCAGTTTTAGAAACACATTGATTAGATAATACTTTCAAAACTGTGTTATCACACAGTTGTAATATGACTTTTCCTGAGGCTCTATCTGTTGATACTGTGCTCTCTAAACTATGTGTGTATATGTGTGTGTATGTGTATATTTAGCCTATGTAACTGTTCAGTGTTATTGTGGTTTTCCATCACTTTATTTCCTTTTTAGCAAAACTATCACACTATTAAATGATGATGCCATCCATTCAAATGTACACTGTCACAGTTGTAAACAACATCTTGTGTGGCACTTGTGATTTAAGCAGTGTTCTGTAGTTTCTGATCTTACATAGTCAGTTCAAATCCAGCCATTACTCCTTTATCTCACTTGTGTTAGTATGACTATGAATGTACATGAAGGTAACAATGTTGTCACTTGCATATCTGATGTGTTCATCTATAGCTGGGGATCACAGGCACACATATGGCTTACAACAATAAGATAGTGTAATGCCTTCAAATACACATATATCTCACAACTATGGCAAGGCTTCTCCTGTGGTGCATGTCTTCACAATATCATATAGCTTCTGTGGTTGCATAGGCAGGTGTTCAAATCTCACAGTGAGTGACTAGAATCATCGTGTGTCAGTATACAGCTATTTATGAATGACATCCACCACAGTGGTAATGTGTACAACTACCTTGGGAGAGGCTTCCTCCATCCCTTTTACCTCAAACAGGTAGTTTGTAATACAATCATATGACACAATGACTTCACATAGGTGGATTCTCACTTTTGTGTGAAGGCTTCCACTGTGCTATGTCTGATACATACTCATTTCATTAGCCTGTAGACTTTCATAGGCAACTATTCAAGTCCAACTAAAGACAACATCATACAAGTGTACTGACGTGATGCAAACACTATTGTACAAAGTTATTTCTATCAATTTTTCAACACAGTTTGGAATTTCGTGGCAGTGAAATAGGTGCTCTGGGACTCTTGTAGTGTGAGTGCTTTTGTGGCACATGCAGTTAGTACTGACCTGTATAGAATATCTACACAGATAGAGTGTAGTTTAAATCTGGGACTGCACATAACAATGTGGACAGAAAAGTTTGACTTGGCCAAGCAACACTGACACCAGACTATTCACAGTTGTGTGCACGTTAACATAACCTCTTTTTCATCACTCTGGCAAATTTATATTGCATAAATTAACATCAAAAATAATTTCCTACTTCACACCTTGATTTCTGTTATTTGTGATAAGCTTATGTATTATCTCCTGTGGCAGATGCAGTCAATGCACAGCTCTGAAGAGTATATAGTATGATTGGCAGGGATTTGAATTTGGTAACATCTCCCTGTTGCATAACTGTGTTAGGCAGGACTGGCTTAGGCAGAGAAAGTAGTTATGGCACAGTCAGAGGGCAACATTTTTAATGTCTCATGCTCCAAGTTAGAGTATCCATAACCATTAAAATAGCAGACTGATATAATCCCTTCAAGAGTGTTCTTCGATAGAACCAAGAGGCCTGTTTCTGTGTAGTCAGTGATTGATACACATCTCTGTTTGATCTGCCCTGGCATGTGTTTGAGTCTGGTAAGATACAAATGCTGAGCATGTAAGTGAATGTTCACAGGCATTACTTATTTTCAAAATAATAATACTCTACATTGTGTGTCTTCATACACTCATTTATGTATTACTGTAATTCTTTTTTTAACACTCTAGATCTTTATAGGACACAATGGCTTATACAACATTTCTTAAGATGTGGAATGCTGAAAAGTTATCAGAAAGAGTGAGTGGGCCTGCATTGTGACACTTTCTTGTGTGTTTGTGTTGTTTAGTTGAAGTTATGTTAATCTTTGCTGTAATTCCTTGTGAACATGTGCAATATAATGACGAAGTAGATGTGCGCACTTTAGCAAAGAAAACTTTAATTACTGAATGTTTTGAGATATTTCTTGTCATTTCTTGTTCTTGGTCAGGACTTAACTGAATTATATTCCATACTGCTGGCATTGCCAATGTCCACACAATGGAGTTTTTCACCTACAGGCAGAGGATAACAACATTTTTCACAAACCAGTGTACATTTGGTGTATGTGTAATGAAAATCTACAATGGTTCACGTAGAAATACATGTTAATGCTTCGCCTTGGTGTGTTGCATGTTACAATAGTGCCATACAGGTCTTGCTATTGTTTTTAATAAGGCTCACTTCAGGGCTATATATCAATGAAAACATACTGACTTCACATCTGTTGATTAACTCTCTCAAGACTATAATGCCTTTTTTTATAAACTTCCAGTTCACACCCTTACCTCCTTATGGCGTCCAGAATTTGTTTGGATTTGACTTCTTTAACTAAGTGACTTACCAGCTAATAATAGGCAGTATTAGAAAGGGCAGGGAGTTATTAACAAAATAACAATAAGATTGTTAGTCTAGGATGTCCTACAATGGAGAAATTAAATTACATGTGTCCTTCCTGATGTAATTGCCACTCATTATGCATATTTTTAGCTTCATGTTCATATTTTCATAACTGAGACACTTACATTTTATTGATATGTATGGAGTGAAACACCAGTGTGGGAGATAGGACAATTAACTGAATACGCTGGTTTATAGAAATATTGCTAGTTGTTAATAATTATGGAAAATAAGCAAGATTTCCATATGCATTTAATACTTCAAAAACCAAGTGACTTACAAAGTTGATGAACAAAACTGTCTTTGTTTTTTGCACTGTAAGTTACACATCTTGAGAAACATGCAGTATTATTTGTATTACTAATTATACAATTAAACACGTGTTCATATTTCTGTAAATATCTCAAAAACATGCACTATTAGAGTCATGTGAAAACTTAGGTCTAGTTAGCAAAAATGTTCTAATAATATATGTGTAGGTTGTATTGTTTTCAAGATGTGAAAATTAGTTTGTGAAAGTTTAGAAAAAAATATAATTCGGGGTTTGTATGCATTATAATATATTACAGTTTTTGTGGAAAAGTCTACGGATGCACTATCATCATTGTAAAGAATACTTTTTTACAGATAACTTTGCTATTTGTAAAATTTTAATAGGTTTTATTGTTTCCAAAATATTTATGTTTGTTAATCTTATGCTTTTTAAGTTTATTTTTCAGATAGTACTTTGAAATGCTAGATGTGTCTAGGCTGCTAAAAGTGTGACATTCCACACCACATAGGTGTTTACTCTAACTGCCACATCAGCATTTCTGGTGTGGCAGTTATACCAGGAAGGACATATGTCATCTCAGTGATTACAGTAACATAAATGCATCATACTCACAAATAATTGTAGCATGTCAGTTGCTCTATTTTCCCATTAACTGATGTAGTAATGGCATGATCGACAGACCATGATGCTTTGCCAGAGATGACCTGCATCTGTCACTCTTGGGATTCCGGGTACTGGCTAAGACTCTTGCCACCCCTATAGTGCCTTTTTTAGGCAAGGTTCAAATGACAAATTCACCACCGTAACAGGTACAAGCAAGCAAAATCTGAGGGTAATGCTTCTCAATGCTAGAAGTCTAAACCTCAAAATGCATTCACTCGAGGGATTCCTTAAAATGGAGAACATCGACATCTGTGCAGTGACAGAGACCTGGTTCAAGGCTGCAGAGAGCACCCCTGGATTACCAGGCTATAATTCATACCACACGTTTCGGCCACCTAACCTGGACCGAAACACTAAAGGTGGAGGTGTGCCCATATCCATTAAGGATATCCACACCTCCAGACTAGTTGCTCAGCATAATGCATCCGAGATTGTCCAAGTGCAACTAACTCTGGTCAAGACCGCAATCGAAACAGTAACTTGTTACAGATCCCCCACCATGCCACAGGGTTCCCAATCCTCATTTCTTGATACATTGGAAAATATTAGGGTACAACCCAACACCCTAATAATGGGTGATTTCAACTACCCCACCATTAACTGGGAAAACTACTCATGTACCAACTTTTACTCAACGTTTTCTGGAATTTATAAATTCCAATGCCTTGAATCAACTTATCCACACCCCCACCAGGGGCAGCAATATCCTAGACCTGGTCATTACCAACATGAGTGACCAGTGTTCCACACCAGAGGTCAATTCCTTGTTGGTCAGATCCAACCACAAGCTAATCAGCCTAGACATCCACATCCCACCCCCATTAGGGAAACCACCGTAAAAAATGTCTCCAAAGTTAACTGTGGCAAACTTCACGATACCCATGCAGACGGGAAATAGAAGTATGACTACTGAATCCTACACAAATGCACTTTATAAGCACTTACATGAGTGCATGGATCGTGCTATCCCTAACAGAACCAAGATGCTATCCTCCAAAAAAAGGAAGCCAATCTGGTCGTCCCCTGCCATAAACAAACTCTACAACAGAAAAAAGAAACTGTTGCAAAAAAGAGTAAAATCCCATGAAAAGAACTCCCTGGTCAGCCTCAGTAAGAAGCTGAAATCCCTCATAAAATCCTCCAAAGCAAGTTATGAAAACAAAATCATCACTGATTCTAAAGACGACCACAACGCATTCTATAGCTATGTCAAGAATCTCAATGGCAGCACTCACATCAGCTCTGAGTTACAGCACAATGGCACTAAATATACAGAACCAACTGATATTGCCAACATCCTGGCAGATAGGTTCAGTGCTAACTCTACCCCCCCCCACCCCCTAAAGGGCCCATCTCTATACTGGAAGAATGCAAAGTTCCTGTAATCACAGCACAGGTAAAAAACACACTCTCCAAAGCCAAGAACACACCATCCATGGGACCTGACAACATCCCAGACTGCATTCTACATGAGCTACAGAATGAACTGGCACTGCACCTAAGCACCATGTTCAGTCATAGCCTCACTTCAGGCTCTGTGCCCACTGAATGGTACACAGCAACGGTTATCCCACTCCACAAAGAGGGAGTCACCACGGACCCTGGGAACTACCGCCCCGTTAGCCTAACAAGCCTGGTCTGCAAGGCCATGGAATGTATAATCATGGAACTTATAAAGAGAGACATTGGTAATCTCTAAACTCTGGACCCCACCCAGTTCGGGTTTGTAAAAGGCAGATCATGTCTACTAAACCTGATCAACTTCTTTGAGGCAGTCACCAAAGCCTAGACGAGGGTAAGGTGGTTCACACAGCCTATCTAGATCTCACCAAGGTTTTTGACACCATCCCTTACTCTGGAATTATAGATAAACTCACTAAACTAGGTATAAATCCCTATTTCACAAGATGGGTTGCCAATTGGCTCACTGACAGAACCCATACTGTAAAAGTAGCAGACTCCAAATCCGACTTCAGACCAGTGACAAGTGGAGTAACACAGGGTTCAGTCCTGGGTCCGCTCCTGTTTGGTATCTACTTTTCTGAAGTACAGGGTAACACAGAAGGTCTTTGGCTAACGAAGTTCAAAGATGACTGCAAACTAGGAGCATTCATTGTCGTGTTTTTCTATTTTTTATTTGATCATCCTTGTTTTGGAAAGTGCTGCTATTCTGTGTTTCATTCATTGAAACTCCTAATGATGTGGACATCATACAAAAGGGCCTTACTGAGACAGATGCCTGGTGTCAAAGCCATGGCCTCAGGCTCATTGCCAAAAAGTGCATTGTCATCCCCTTTGGTAAAAACTCTGTACCCATGAGCTACCACATAGGTGGTAGTCTACTTAACACCAAAAGTGTGATAAGAGACCTTGGGACACAGGTGGACAGTAGTCTCTCCTTTGATAGTCACATTGCCACAGTAGTCAGGAAATCCTTCTATGTGGCACACCTCATCACAAAAGGTTTCTCATCCAGGAAAAAAGAGGTCATTGTTCTCCTCTACTCATCACTCATTAGACCCATTATAGAGTACAACGCCCCTTTTGGTATGTACCTCACAAGACATCTACAACAACTGGAAAGGCCACAGAAATACCTCACAAAGAGGTTTACCTGCCTCAAACAGATGCCTACACAGACTGTCTCAAAAAGCTCCAGCTTTGCTCTGTCGCATATCACGTACTCAGAGGTGATCTCTTCCTAACATACAAAGCTATGTCAAACCCAGAGCTGTTGGACATGCTCCACTTAAAGAAATCCCAATCCCTCCAAGCTACATGCTCTAGGGACCTAAACATTGTCACCACAATAAATAGAACATGCTGGAGGGATAGATTCCTGTCCCAGAGATTTCCCATACTCTGGAACAAACTACCTATCTATATCAAACAAAGCTCCGCATTAGCACTCTTCAAGAAAAAAATCTTGATGATTGGATGGGAAATAGGAAATTCACCCCAGGGATCACCTCTGCGGCTCTGCTCGACAGGGGCACAGGTAAATAATTTTCTTGGGTGGCAAAAGCCAGGGTACCTTTTTGGCTAGACTTGTATAGGCCCTAGGGCCTATAGCCTAGTACCTACCTATAAACCTATGAACCTATATTGCTGGCAGAAAGTTTTATTTTGCCATGACTTGTGTGGGCTACCTAGACATTTGCAATATACACAGAACTACATCCTAGGCATATTGATATACATCATGGCATTCAGAAATAGAACCCATTTGTCAGGAGACTGACTACACTTGACTCATACCTGGATATATAGGTTCATAGGTTGATACTAGGCTATTGGCCCTAGGGCCTATACAAGCCTAGCCAAACAATTCCCTGGATATTTCTTCCCACAATATTTACTTCCCTGGACCCCTGTCTAGCAGGGTGACTGATGTGATCCCCGGGGTGAATTTCCTATCTCCCATCCAATCGTCAAGGTTCCTTTTGAAGAGGGCCAAGGAGGAACTCTGCTTGACATGTATGGGCAGTCTATTCCAGAGCATGAGAAGTCTCTGGGTCAGGAACCTGTCCCTCAAGCATGTTTTGTTCATTGTGATGACAAGGTTTAGATCCCTGGAGCATGTGGCACTGAGGGATTGGGAGTTCTTTAAGTGGTGCATGTCCAACAGCTCAGGGTTTGACATGGCCTTGCATGTTAAGCAGAGATCGCCTCTGAGTAGACGATATGCCACAGAGTATAGCTGGAGTTTTTTTTAGATGGTCAGCATAGGGCATCTGCTTTAGGTCTGTGATTCTTTTAGTGAGGTATTTCTGTGGTCTTTCCAGCTGTTGCAGATGTCTTGTGAGGTACATACCAAACGGGGCGTTGTACTCTATAATGAGTCTAATGAGGGATGAGTACAGTTGGACAATGACCTCCTTTTTTCTGGATGAAAAGCCCTTAGTGATGAGGTGTGCCACATAGAAGGATTTCCTGACTGTTGTGGCAATGTGGTTATCGAAGGTGAGACCACTGTCCATCTGTGTCCCTAAGTCACTCATCACACTTTCAGTGTTTAGTGTACTGCCACCTATGTGGTAATTCATGGGTACATGGTTTTTCCCAAAGGGGATAAATACACATTTCTTGGCATTAAGCTTGAGCCCATGGTTCTGGCACCAAGCATCTGTTTCTGTAAGGCCTTTTTGTAGAATATCCACATCATTTGGGGATTCAATAATGGCTCCCAGTTTGCAGTCATCTGTGAACCTTGTTAGCCAGAGTCCCTTAGTGTTGGCCTGTACTTCAGATAAGTAGATGCCAAACAACAGTGGTCCCAGTATTGAACCCTGAGGTACTCCACTTGTCACTTGTCTGGAGCTGGATTTGGAGGCGGCTACTTTTACAGTCTGGGTTCTGTCAGCAAGCCAGTTGGCAACCCATTGAGTGACAAAGGGATTTATGCCCAACTTAGTAAGTTTATCTATGATTCCAGAGAGGGGGTGGTGTCAAAGGCCTTGGCGAGGTCCAGATAGGCTGTGTGGACCTCCTTACCCTCATCCACAGCTCTGGAGACTGATTTGAAGAAGTAAATCAGGTTCAGGAGACAAGATCGGCCCTTCATGAACCCAAATTGGGTGGGGTTCAGTGTTTGAAGGTTGCCAATGTCTTTGTTTATAAGTTCCATGATAATGCGTTCCATGCTCTTGCAGATCAGGCTCGTCAGACTGATGGGACGGTAGTTCCCGGGATCCAAGGTGGATCCCCCCTTGTGGAGTGGGATAACTGTAGCTGTGCACCACTCAATGGGCATGAAACCTGAGGTGAGGCTATGATTAAACATGACACTTAGGGGAGGTGCCAGCTCATTTTGTAGTTCATGTAGTACACAGTCCGGGATGTCATCTGGTCCCACGGATGCTGTATTCTTAGCTTTGGAGAGTGTGGTTTCTACCTGTGTGGCCGTGATTACTGGAATTTGGCAATCTTTTGGTATTGAGATGGGCCCTTCAGGGGGTGAGAGGGGGGTGAAGTTGCCACTAAATTGATCTGCCAGGATATTGGCAATATCCTTGGGATCAGTATATTTAATGCCATTCTGTTGTAGCTCAGCTCTGAGCATTGCTATTTAGATTCTTGACATAACTATAAAATGCCTTGTGGTTGCCTTTGGAATTGTTGGCAATTTTATTTTCGTAACTAGCTTTGGAGGATTTTATGAGGGATCTCAGCTTCTTACTGAGGCTGGTAAGGGAGTTTTTTGCATCCAGGGATTTTCCTCTTTTCTGCAACAGTTTCTTCCTTCTGTTGTATAGTTTGTTTATGGCAGAGGACCACCAGATTGGCTTCCTTTTTTTGGAGGAGAGCATCCTGGTTCTATTTAGGATGGCACAATCCATGCATGAGTGGATGTGTTCATACAGTGCCTTAGTGTAGGATTCAGCAGTTGAACTTTCAGCTCCTGTCTGCATGGGTGCCCTGAAGTTTGTCACTACTGACTTAAGTAGCATGAAGTTGGCTTTGGAGAAGTTTTTTATAGAGGTTTCCTTTCTGGGAGGTGGGGGTGGGATGTGGATGTCAAGGGTGATTTGCTTATGGTCAGACCTGACCAATGAGGGGGTGACCACTGGTGTGAAGCATCTATCTCCCATGTTGGTAATGTCCAGGTATAGGATATTGGAGCCCCTGGTGGGACAATGGATTAGTTGATCCAGGGCACTGGAATTTATGAATTCCAAGAACCGTTGGGAAAAGGTGTTGGTACCCGAGTAGTTTTCCCAGTTAATGGCAGGGTAGTTGAAATCACCCAGTATTAGGGTGTTTGGTTGTATCTTAATATTTTCCAGTATGTTTACAGAGGTATAGTGAGAATCTTGGGGCATGGTGGGGGATCTGTAGCAAGCTAAAATTTGGATTGCAGTCTTACCTAGTGTTAGTTGCACCTGGAGAATTTCAGATGCATTGTGTTGGGCAACTAGCCAGGAGGTGTGAATATCCTTGGTGAATATGGACTATCCTCCACCTTTAGTGTTTCGGTCTTGGTTTGGTGGCCGAAAAGTGTGGTAAGAGTTGTAGCCCCATATTCAGGGGTGCTCTCTGGAGTCTTGAACCAGGTCTCAGTTACTGCACAGATATCGATGTTCTCCATTTTTAGGAGTGCCTCGAGAGAGTGCATTTTGAGGTTTAGACTTCTAGCATAGAGTAGCATTACCTTCAGGTTTTGCATTCTTGTATCTGTTATGGTGGTGGGTTTGTTCTTTGAACCTTGCCTAAAAAAGTCACTATAGGGGTGGCAAGAGCTTTAGCCAGTAACCTGAATCCCAGGGGTGAGAGGTGCAGACCATCTCTGGCAAAGCATTGTAGTTTGTCGATTGAATGACACCAGAAGCTTAGCCAATTGAAGTCAATCATTTTGTCCTTATACTATGGTATAATTCTGGGCAAAGGCAGGATACTACTCAGAGCTAGGGTCATACCTGCCTGGGGTCACATGATCCAAGAGCTCTTCCATGTCTCTTTTCATGTAGTCCAGGGAGGTACGTCTCAAGTCATTCACTCCAACATGGACAATGACAGCATAGTATTTGTACTTGTTGTGGAGTGACTTGAGTGCATGCATTATGTGGCAGATCCTGGCACCTGACAGGCAGCTGACTGTAATTTTCTCCTTGCTCAGCCTGGTGAGTGGGACATCAGTGTGCCTGACTATAGAGTCACTTATGACTAAAGTATTGCATACATTGTCTTGCCTTAGGGGCTGTTGTTGGGTGGCACACTGGTGTTGTGAGCTATGTGTCACTTTGGTTGTGACTGGTGTTTGCACTTTCGCATATGCCATGATAGCATGACTCATTTTACATGTACATTTATCACATCTGCTATAGTTAGAGCAATGGTACCTTGTCTATCAGGTCATTATTAAGTTTATATTTTATATCCCTGTCAGTGTGACACCTCCATGTGTGTATCATGCCTCCTCTATTTTGTTACATACATACACAGTGTGTATGAGTTGCCACTAACTTTCTACCACTCACATCATGCATGCTGCTTAACAAATGCTTTATTTTCATCCCTTAATACTATTATTGGAATGTTTCCACAGGTATCCGTGGTTTTTTTCAATATTTCCACATTGTAACAGGTGTGTACAATTCCATTATAACCATCAGTATTATTTTCTACCTGCACAAAAGGTAATGCCACCCTTGCAATTCTTAACCTCTATGTGTGTTCTAACTTCCGTCATGTGGATGTAATTTATTATCTTGGATCACTCCCGTAGTATGCGTTCAAATGCCAGATTATTTCAGTACAACTGTCACACAAATGTAGCTAGGCATTCTCTATGTAATCATGTGAATAACACAAATATTACTGAGCATACCACAAAGCATGTATAGTGGCAACCTTACATTTTTAGGTTTTATAATTGTAATTATAATAATACTTATTTACATTAATATACAATACATTCTTGGCTAATACATGCACAATAACATTTCTATGGCTACAAATGAGAAAAATTGGCAACATCCCTTTCAGAAGTGCACGAGACAACAGCTTTATGGTTAATTTAAATTATGCTTATAATTGATAAAATGGAGAGTACAACATACTGTTATTATAACTGATAACATCCTGTATACACATCTGATATGCAATACCTGTAGTATATGTAAATATACACTAATCAATCTACTGACCTGTTATAACTGTTATGTCAACTCAGCATTTTATTTACATTTATCACATTAATTCCCTTTTGTAACATTGTAGCTCTGTGTCCCTCTCACATTCTTTGTCAGCATTTCTGTTTTTCTTTATTTACATGGGTCAATAAAAGTGAACATGACTACTTTATTATATCAACATCAATAATTTATGTCAATAGTGCTCTTTGTGCACAAATCCCATTTATTTATATTATCTGACTATAGTTTCCCAGATTAACTTCCCCGGCTACTTGTTTGCGCAATAATCCTTCTATATGAGTACAGTTTCTATGTTTACCTTCCCCTGCATCTTCAATTATTTAATTAAAGTTGGCCTTGCTTTGTATTATGTTTGTGCATGCTCGTTCACTAGGTTTGCAACATGCATCAAATGCATGGACAGCCACCAGATATATATTTTTGTTGTTGTTTATATTGTGTTCTCAAGCCTCCATGCATCTTTTGTGGCCATTTATACTTGTGCTGGCCATGAATAGGTGCTGCCAAACATGTAGGAATTAGTAGCTTGCATATTCAATTGGCACTGCTGATAATTGCACTAACATTCACAAATCTTGTAGGCTTAGCAGGAATGCACACAATGGTAAATTAATTCCAGGGCATATCTAAACTGTAATTTAGTACAGTTAAACTTTAGTTTAGAATAACTGATTTTGGAAAACTTGAACTTTATAAATTTTCCTTGTAATCACATTTTTAAGCATCAGGACAGAATTCAACATATAAAAGCTTCAGTATCTTTTTGTGGGTCTGGGTAGCTTATCAGGCCTTGATTGGAACCAAAGCACAAACCTACTCTAACACATTCCTTTAGGACAGAAGGGGATGCCTTTTGTGCATAGAATATATAGGAAAGATGGTTACAGGCAAATCTGAAGATTTCAAAGTACTCTTCTTCTTTTACAGCAGGCTTTGCCTTACTCATGTCTACTAACACTAACCCTACCCTTATTGTAGACCGTAACCCCAACCCTACTGATTACCTTACCAAAAACCCTCTCCCTAACAATAGCACTACACAAGGTATATATACACACACACACACACACACACACACACACACACACACACACACACACACACACACACACACACACACACACACACACACAATCACATGCCAATAAACATATCTACTTTCCTAGCCCTTATTCTAACCCTAACCCCCAAACATTCCCACACACAGTCCTTAAAGTTGAAATGTTCACTGATGTTGTTTTCTGCAGTCTGTTTCAATAGTAAGTAAAAGGAAGGCTTGTGTGCCTTTCATAAAACAATTAAAAAAGGGTAGCAAAACTAATCTGTTGCTGCTTGCAAGAATTAAATTGTTTCTGCCATACTAAATAAAAGTCTTTGAATAACTGGAAGATGCAACAATTTACATACAGAAAAAAAACTTTAAATCTTACTCAAGCCATTGACTGGAAGGCCACAGACAATCCGAAAAACAAATAGCTGGTAAACAAATATGGCACCCAAGAAGTTAAAGGACAAATGATTTTACCTTTATTTCTTTCTTCAGCATATTTTTGCCTTAAATGCCAACATTGTTTGGTAAAGAAAGATATTTATAACAAGGAACATTTTAAATGTAAGTACGTTTACAAGTGAATGTGTTATTTTATGATATGCAAATTTGCTTCCTGAATGAACAGGATGAAATAATATATTGTAAGTAAGGAGAAAGCAAATGCTATTACTCTATGTATTTAGTTGTAAAGTTAAAAAAGCCAGAATTAATTTGATTTGCTAGGAAAAGTCATTTTAATTTATTTCCACTTGTTTAATTATTGTACATAGTTATACTAAACATAAAAATAGAAAATATTCAGATTAATCATAAACTGAAATCTTAAATCAGCTTTAGTTGTGTGTAATGCACTGCTAAAGTAGCCCTTTTAAATGACTTATTATTGTAGAATGAACCAGCTTATATGACCAAGTCATAAGACTTTAAAAAGTATTTTAGTGGACAGATAGAAGAGTGCATGCCATTTAATGGGACAGTTATTGAGATCATACTATGTGATTCCTTTAAAATTCATATTATTGAAGTAATGGATAATGGTATCACAATAATCTAGCTATCTTTATTTATTTATCTTTGCTGACAGGGAAAGTCCAACTGGAATAGATACCCCTTTTCAGTGCAGACCCAGAGGGGCACCACTATTCACATACTTAGACAATATACAGTATGTTTTCATTTTCCACATTGTGTATACTATTTTCATCTTGGTTATAGATACAGTTTTGCATACACAATCAGCTGTAACAGATAATGTTAACCTTGCATCATACAATTTGTGATTATAAGAATAAGAGGAAATAAGAGATAGCCTGTGCATTTGTATAAGGTTGTAGCAGACAGAAATACAAAGAAAAACAAGGGAAGACAAAGACTGACATTTGGGTTGAAATTAGTAAGTAGTGGTATGATGAGGGAGAACAAGGATTAAGTAGGAGCAGATAGTTAAGAAATGTAATCAGTTAAATGTTTACAGTAATAGATAGAAGGAGAAGTGTAATAATCAACATATGGGAATTTAGTACAGAGCAAAGACTGGTGAATGAAACTTTAAAAATACCAGAAGAATTGCAAAAAGCAAAATTAATTCAACAGAAGAATAAAATAAATAACATAGCTACTATGAGAAAGCTAACAGGCCAATATCAAGAAGTGTTCATAAAACTGGAATAGCCATAGAAATGTGTTTGTTTTATCTCCAATAGGTAAACATAAGCTAGCCAATAGAAATACAATGATCCAAAGATGCATGCATACTAACATTCCCAATCCACCCACATAGAAAGAAACTTTAGATATTGATGAAATGTTTTTGATTTTTTAAAAAAGATCCATGCAAACCAAAATAAGTGCATAGTACAACGGTGGGTAATATACTAAACAATATTTAATATAAATATTAAACATAACCATAACAAACAATACATAGAACTTAATAACAAACCAGTCTTAAGTAATATTAAAGAATGTATAAAAAAGTAAAAATGTAAAGTCTCATGAACTAAATGGGTTGATAACTGAACTTTATGAACTTTGCCCACTCAGCATTGTTACATTTATTTTTGCACTGATTTAAAAGTCAAATATGAACCTCAGCTTGGAAATATGCATTAATTTCCCCCATACTCAAAACAAAGAAAGAGAACAATCTAATATTCTTATATATACCTATCTTTCTCTCTCAGTGTAGATTTGAAAACCTTTGCAGTTATTACAATAGCCAGATTAAAACTTATTGTGGAAGGCATTATTAACAAGGATCAAATTGGTTTTATAATTAATAGATTAACATATGAGAGTTTTAACTGATGAAGAAAATAAAACTATACCTGGTCTATATGATCATATAATAGCCATTTGTAAAGGAGAAATGCCACATAAAAATATCTAAAGTGTATAAATTAATTGTGAAAAGATGCATACATTTAAAGAATGATTATTGGAATTCCCTTGCCATTTGTGGCTTAAATGAATTAAAAGAAGCTGAGAACTTTTTTTGTTGATGAAATCAATTAGCCTAGCTTCATTTAGTACATATTGGAAATCCCTCATGTGGTTACACATACAAAAGATTTTTGTTACTCCATATAACATGTCTAAATTTAATGAAACAATATCTTCAGGATGCCCAAGATGCAAAAAAAAAAAAGTAACTAAGGCAGATTGGATGCATATATCTGCTGACTGTAACAACTAGAAACTTACTAGAATGCAACTGACAACCTTTTTAAAGGAATTATAGATAAACAACTGTTCATTGACAAAAGCAACTATTTTAATAAATGTACTTGTTCCAATTGTTTTGACATTTGTTAGAATTTGTCAAGATAGTAATTATAATAAAAATAGAAATCTGCATCTGTACCTTTATTTAATGGAGTTTTAGAGTTAGCAGCAATGGTATATAAAAATAGGGATATATAATATGATTAAGCTCAATCTATAGTATTGCTTTATTTGGCTTTCAGAATAAATTATAAATGGTACTCATGAAATAGGAGGAAAACATTGCTATCTGTGATTTGATTATTTCTCTTTTTTAGTAAAATTGTATGTACATTAGCATTAAATAAAAATTAACAATATATAAAACAAGCTAGAATACAGTTTTATGCAACAAGACCAAGATGTCTGTATAGACTAGTAAAAAGGTCAGAAATTATATTTAGAGAATCACAAATGTTGTAAATATACATTATACAAATAAAAAACAAGGTATGGAAGACATTTTTTCTTCTTTAGACAATGTTATAATGAAATGAATACTATACAGGGAAAACAAACAAAAACACATTGAGTAACTTTTGAAAAATACTTTAACAACGAAATTGTTTCAAGAGCATATGAAAGATTTTTTTATAAAAATCTGTAAGATATTCCAATATTAAAGAGCAAATTAGTAAGAGAGGTTTAATTCCTGATATATGCAAACTACTGCCACAAAATATAATACTTATTTTGAACAATACATTTGAATAAATTCAAGAAAATGGTAAAACTTAATCTTCCTGGAAATGTACCTTTATTTCTATAATTTGAAACAATCTAAATATTCAGAGTTATATTTATCTTATTTGCTCATTCTTTGTTAAATGTGGATTACAAAATGTATTTGTCTAGTTTGGTTAACAGATTAAAAAATTTTTGGAACATATTATTTATAGGGAAAAACAGGTTTTATACATAAATGATAGATACAGGATAATGTAAAAAGGTAATAACTTTTATAGATTATATTAGAATTAATTATGGAGAACCTACCATTATTAGCTTAGATTTATAGAAAGCTTTTGATTCTGTAGATTGGATTTACTTATTCACAATGTTTGACATTTATCGGTTTCCTGACAAGATTGCAAAATGTATGCAGCAACTATATACCAATTCTAGGATATTGCAACTTTGTAGTTATATTTCTTAACCAATTGCATTATGAAAAGGACTAAACAAAGATGGCAGGTATCTCCTATTTATGTGACAGAGCAATAGAGTTGTTTTACCAACATTAGAACAAATTAAAATTAAAGATGGTTATGATTCTAAAATTCAGTTGTTTGCAAATGATATTCTTGCAATGGTAGGAAATATACATAATAATTTAATACTAATAATGGAATTTTTTAAAATATTTGAAAGGAATTACAGATTATTAACTCAGGATAACTACAAGAAAACCCTACCTGGATACTAACAAGAAAATCCTTCTTCAATCACTTAAGGAAACCACAGCCTACTTTTCACTATGGGTTTATATCATATCATCGAACAAACTATTTAGCAAATACCTATTTGTCGAGTGCTATTTGTCAAAAGCTCTATCCACTGAATGACATTTTAAGTGAAAGCTTTCCTAGGGAAAATAACCAGTAGGCCAACCACTGATCATCACCAAAATAACAAAATTTAAAACCCACTCAGGTTGGGGACTATGACCCCACACCCTCCTAACTAAATATACCAACTCTGAGATTGCACTACACTGAAGAAATGGGCAAATTCCCTATGATGGCCCACTGTTTTTTTTCCCCTGGGAAATAATTAAATCAATGGATACAGCTTTCGACAAATAAATGTTGATGAATAGGCATTCGCTAAATAGTTCATTTAAAAATGTGATATAGACCCTTTCACTATTATTAGCTTGGATGCCAATAAAATAAGTTATAGTATTACCTGGTTCTTTCCTCATACAAACATTATTTCAGATTTTCTGCTACAGTAGAAGAAATAGTTTATAAGATCTATAAATGGCTCATAGTAGATGTTAAAACAATATATATATATATATATATATATATATATATATATATATGTGTGTATTTATTTATTTGCATTTGGTTACTGAGAAGTTCCACATGAGTCATGCAAGAATCCTTTTCAGAATCTCAAAAAAAGAAAAACATATTTACTGAAAGAAAATCATACAAAGAGATTATAACAGTCCCTTTGTGACTACAAATATTAAAAAAAATAGTGATTACATATTCAACACACCTATACACAAACGCATACAGACACACCCACACACACACACACACACACACACACACACACACACACACACACACACACACACACACATATGTTTATAGACACACACGCGCGTGCACGCACACATACACAGCATTAATATTTATGCGAATTGTCAATCATATAGCTATATATTCATGTACTATTTGCCACAGTATCACCAATAAGTGACCAAATACCTCCTGCTGTTGTATAAAAAGTATTTTTTATTCCGTGATAAAGAAATGTTAAGCGCTTTCACCCACTACACTGTGGGCTTCTTCAGAACATTGTTAATTGAAAACACTACAGCTTAAATTCAAAAGTTGGCACCAAACTTTTTTCCTTTAAAGCTGTATACGCATACTGTTCTTACTTCAACGTAACAATGAATCCTTTGTGTATATATACTCCTTATTTGTACTCAATTAATTCAAAATTAATCAATTACACTGTATTATTATAAAATATACCTATAAAATTGTTAAAAATGGTTAAAAAATATATATTTATTATAAATAACTTCTATCATCATCGTACATTGTAAACGTATTGAATAAATGTTGTTTTACGAAAATCATAGTTCCACATGATACTAAATATATAATATATACTTAATATAGTGCAACATATTGTCCTATATTGATTGTGTATACAGTATTGCACTACCTATAATTTTAATATCATCTATTAAAAAATGGTCAATAAAAAATATTTTTTATTGCATACACATTACCTAACTTACTAAATAAATATATCTAAACTTCATTATATTATGTGCATTGGGAATGACAATTTCTATATCTTTTGCTATTAACTCAATGTCCCTTTGCATCTACCTTTTTCATTTCTAATATAGGTTTACACGAAATGTGGTCAATGAGACCCGGTGAAGTGGCCACATCCAAAAACAATTGCCACCACACTTCCTTGAACCCCAGTAGGGTTTTGTGATCTCCTCCTGTGGGGTCCACTTTAATAATCTAATATGGCAAATCTGAAATCATGTGTCTCTCCTACTCTCTCTATATGTCTGTGTAAGGCACTGGTAGTGTCCTTCCTTCTGATACTGTACATGTGATCATATATGCATTTTCTAAAACACCTCTCCGTTTTTCCTATATAATAACACACACATTTAGTGCACTTCACCATATAGATGAGCATTTTTGTGTTGCAATTGCCATGTTTGAATTTCACTGTGATGTGAGATCCATTCTCTATTTTTATTTTCTCTTTTTCTAAAATATACACACATTGATTACAAGTCCCACATTTTTTAGTATGATTCCTGTTTGCTTTATTGACTCCCATCACTCCTGTTGTTTGATTATGTTGTTCCAGGTAACTTTTCATGTTTCATCCCATCTTGTACATAAACCTAAGTTTTACTCCTATAGTGTCTATTAGAGTTGAATCCCCATATACATTGCCCTTTAAAAATATTGTATTTAACCCTCTCAGGATGGCAACTACCATATTCGAGGCAATCATTAAAAAATGTACTTTTGCGATGGATACGTGATTTAAATCCTCCTTCCTGTATAAATGTATGTGTCAAGATATGCTATGTCTTCATAATTGTGAGAATGTGTAAATTTGAGAAATTCACTGCTATTGTTAAGAAAGCTGATAAAACACTCAAACTTCTCAATGCTGTCATTTTTGTTTTTATACAACAGCAGGAGGTATTTGGTCACTTATTGGTGATACCGTGGCAAATAGTACATTCGTTGTGCTTCCACACAGTGTGTTTTCAGTAGCTATATATTCAGGCAAAATGTTAAAACAATCTTCACTTATCAGTATTATATCAATACAATATCAATATGTATGAACGTCCCTTTACATGTGTATTATCTGCATTATAAAGTTAATTTCTCTTGTAAATGTTCTGTAACAAAGTTTGATGTAAATATTCTGTAACTTGTACAAGTTAATTGTCAAATGTTGTGGTTGACAAGGATTCAAGAAGTAGTCCACTTGCCTGGTAAAGACATGAAATAAATGTCATCAATAAATGAATTGCTATGCATCAGACTTGATCTGTATGCATACTTGTTAGCTGCATAATTTGACGCTAGTATAAAACTGACGTATGTTGAATAAACTCTAACAGTACTGCTAATTTGAATCAAGATGACCTTCAGCCATCACCATGATCTCTTTAAAAACTACATATGCACAGTTCCAAATGCAAATACTGCAAATATTCTCTTGCTTGAAGCTTACCTTCCCTCAACAAGGCATTCTCTATGGAACATTAATGCAATACTCGGTAAGACACAAGCACCAATTTCAGTAGTGGTCTAGCTAATTTAATAAATAAAGTTTTTAATGGAAAATATCAGTCTTTTTACTGAGTCTGTGTAGGTAAGAAAAAAGAAGCCACTGATATTGGAAAGTTTACAAGAAAGGAGATACAGGTGGTTTTGCAGGACAGTAAGCTGACTGTTTCTAACTACATGACTATGATTGCAGGGGCTCACTACACAATGATATCTACTCTACCAAATTACAGGCATGACCACAAATAGCCATTCAGCAGCTAATAGAAACCTACACAGCAGCATTATAAGAGCTGAAGGATTTAGTTAATATTATGAAGACATGGCAGAGGTAATAATCAGAATCTCAAAGGGCTGATCTAGGGAAATGCAATCAAGGTGGCAAACATGGAAGCTTTCTCTGTAGGCGTTAATGGCCATCTAAGAGAAGCCACGACATAAAGTGAAATTTTACTGGCTGAAAATGCCTTGCTTTCAACCAAGGCTGGTCACCAGGATAAAATGAGACATAGCAATTCGATATATATTATCTACCAGAAAAGCAATTATGGAGCCTTCTTGTTTTCTTAGTTTTGTAGGTTCATAGGTATATAACAACCACTAGTGCCCTTATAAGACTGACCATACAACCCAAATATGACCCACAAACTGGATTTATATAAGGATCCGTTTACTGACTGCCTCTGTTCATTAGCGGCATATGAGCCTGACCCGGTGAGAATTTCCAATTACCCATCCATTGATCCAAGTTGTGCTTAAATAGAGTCACGGAATAACTCTGCTTCACATGGATGGGGAGCCTGTTACAGAGAATGTAAATTCTTTGAGAAACATATCTGTCTCTCCAGCATGTCCTATTTATGCCACAAGCAAAATGTAGGTCTTTTGAGCTAGTATTTCTGATGCTGTTTGTTTTGTGGATGTGCAAAAGGTTCATCAAAACAGGGTCCAGGGAAGCCTTGTTTGCCAGGCAGTGATCACCTCTTAGAAGTCTGGATTATACTGAGTAAAGAGATAGGACTTTGAGGTGATTAGTGTAGGGCATTGTGTTTACTCCCTATATTCATTTTGTAAGGAACTTCTGTGGATGTTCCTGTTACTGCATGTATCTGGTCAGGTTCATACAGAAAGTGGCATTGTACTCTATGATGGGTCTGATGAGGGTCAAGTACTGTGGTATGATGACCTCTCTGGACATAAATTCCATGCCATTACTTATAAGCTGAGCAACATATAAGGATGTTCTTACTACCTTAGACACACATGGGTAGAAGGTTAGGTTACTATCTACTTGAGTTCCCAGATCACTGACTAGTGAATCAACTTTTAGAAGAGTTTTATTGATGACATAGTTACCAGGGGTGCCCAACTTCCTAAAATGTACTATAATGCATTTCTTGGTACTGACTTTTAATCCATGGCTTTGGCACCAAACATTTGTCTGTGCTAGACTTTCTTGAAGGGTGTTCTCATCTTGGGGGGATTCAGTTATTGCTCCCAGTTTACAATCATCTGTGAAGGCCTTTGACATTGGCTTTGACTTCCAAAATATAAATGCCAAAGATGATCAGGCCCAGCACTAAGCCCTGAGGGACTCCACTGGTGACTGGCCTCTTTGTAGAGGTGGCCTCACCAATCTTAACCTCCTGGATCCTTTTAATGAGCCAGCTAGCTATCTAGTGTGTTATAAAGGGGTTTAGGCATGGTTCCATAAATTTGCTGACAATTTCTGAGTAGGTTATTGTATCAAATGCTTTGACCAGATCTAGGTAGGCAGTATTCATGACTCTCTCCTCATCCATCGCCTTACTGACCTTTTCAATCAGATTCAGTAAGCACGACCATTCAAACATATCTTTCTTAAGTCACAGCTTCCACAGCGTCTCACAAATCTCTCACGATGACATGTTCAAATGTAATGAGCATGTGGAACTATGTGAGGCTGAAAGTGAAAAAGGTATGAAAATGCATTTAAATAGTCACAGTGCCTTGTGTAAATCAGCAATTTATCACTGCAGCAAAAGAAAGGGAAATTGAAGCTAGCAGGTACATCTGTCTTGCATATGTGCATGTTTCTGTCACTATTTTATCTCTCACCTCATTCTCCCCTTTTCTTGCAGGGAGATATTTTTGCATGTGTTTTGTACATGTTCATTTAATATTACTTGCCTTAATTCCTTGTTTCTTTTAAGCGCAGAGCTTGAGAATAGAACAGTTAAACACTGTCAAAGTTTATATAAATAGAACAGTTTTTTTTTTCTGTGCATAGCATGCTGGCTGAATTGATACTGTGTGAGACAGCATTTCGATATGTAGTCCTCTGTCATTTACCCTATCCCTTTTACTGCTTCCTGCATCTAAATGGTCATAGAATAGAATAGAATCTTTGTGGTTTGATGGCCTCTGCATGTCTGTAGAGTTTTTTTTTTTTTTTTGGATTCCTGGAGATCATCAAGCCCCCCTCGCCAAAAAAAAAATGGCTCATTCTTTTCATAGCGTGTAACAGCCTTATAGCCCATTATTTTTTGTAGAGGAGGTGGTGGTGAGGTCAAGTGCTGGGAGTGATGCCATCATTATATTTCACGAGTCTGGGGTCTTCTGTTTTATGAACTTTGACCCTTTCCACCTGACTGCACATGCTCATTACACTTACTAGGATTTAGCATACAATGGGCTTTAGCAAGCATGTGGCATCTGCCTCTGAGTGACATAATCCCACAGAAGCCCCTATCCTATTTCTGCCAACACGTCTGTGTGGTCTGCTCTCTGGTCTGCACCATATAGTTAAACATAGACAGCACACCATAGGCATGTACACCCATTCACCTCCTCATCACTGCTTTCCCTCTCTTTGCCTGCTCTTCCAATGCCCTGGATGATAACCAAATTTAGGTAACTGGTGCCATAGTTAGGTCTTTGCCTTTCTATGCTATGGAGCTGGCTGGGAAGAGATTTCTACTGAGGAATGCACTGTCTGGAAAACTGATGTTAAAATTGCATATCATCTGTGTTTTAAATTGTGATAGCTAACTGCTTATCAGGCAGACACAGCCATTGTGGTGCAGCTCGGCAATGTAATATATGTATCTGCTTAGGAAGTGCTATTTAGTTTCTGGCCAGCTTAGTTATTGTACAGAATTTTTAACCATATATTTGATCCAGATACTGGTTCCGGTTTTGGCTTTATTGCCAAAAGTGATTTCTTTAATGCTGTTTTGCAGCATTGGAAAACTTTGCTGAATATAACTGATAATATGTGGAAGATTACGGATATCTGTATTCGTTGATTTCCAGGTTATATTGGGCACAGTACATCTGCTGGGCTCAGATTAAAGCTATGGACTTCTGTTTATTTGTTTGCATTACTTTACTGGTGAAGTCTGACAGGACATAGCCATTTCAGCTGAGGCCAAGGAGAAAAGCTCCAGGATGCAAACATTATACTATCATTTCTAAAGTGTGACATAATTAAATGCTGAAGTTATATACATATTGTAAAATATATATATATATATATATATATATATATATATGTGTGTGTGTGTGTGTGTGTGTGTGTGTGTGTAAAACAGCATAACAGAATAATTTCAATACAGTATATTCTTGTTGATGATCTTTGGCATATTAGAATAAGTGCACAAGGTAAAACCTGTGTAGCAATCCATCTGAGAGCATATTTGGAGTTACCCAGCATACAATTCTGCATTGAAATAGAAACTACATTAAAGTGAAAGGTCAAGATATTTAAAGGGAATATCCTAGAAAATTAAATGCAGTAATATATGGATAGCTAAGGGTGGAGGGCTTTGCAATAATGGATTCATTCATTTGGGGGATAATGGACATGGGGAATTAAGTGGGTTTCCTGGAGAGCATGAAAGTAACATATATAAGATGTTGTAATATTTTATTTAGAAAACATTTATTTACAGACATGAGTATGACACAGAGTAATTCTTTCTTTCTTTTTTAAGAGATAGTTGGTATACAAAGGCAGGCCATTTTCTTTAGCTGTGTCTTTAGGGAAGCTTTGAAATGTGTGTAGGATGAAGCTTGCCTTATGGTAGTTTGAAATATGTTCCATAGTTTTGCTGTCTATATTGGATATTGAGAGTATCCATTGTGATTGTCAGATCTATGTGATCAGAATTGTCTTTCAGATATGAACCATTCAGAGCCAGTGTTAACATTTTTGGGGTCCCAGCAAGTGTCAAGTTGGGGGGGCCCTGGCCACTTCTAGTGTTGGTATCACCCTATTGTTGCCACCCCTCCTAAGCAGTCTTTTAGCTCATACCACAAAGACTTAATAGTATGCACACACTGAACCGTGGCTACAATGTTCTTACATTATGACAGGCCTGGGTATCCACCATGTTGGTTCATCTCACAGATGGACATTCACAGTGACACATTTAGTTCTAGAGACGTTGCATTACAACAACCCTGTGTATAGGACCACTCTTGGGAGAAATGGTGCCATAGGTGAAGGGCTGCATGGCACCCCCACTGTCTACTGTATCACCCCCCCAACAAATTCACACACACACACACACACACACACACACACACACACACACACACACACACACACACACACACACACACACACACACACACACACACACAAACACAGACACACAAAGACACACACACACACACACACACACACACACACACACACACACACACACACACACACACACACACACACACACACATCCTCCAGTGCTCCCATCCCGGTTCCCGCACACAATGCAAATTACTTTTTTCTCCCTTTTCTCACATTTTGCCTTACTCTTTAGCTTTTTCTAGAAGCCATGACTTTCTGGATGTCTTGAAATGCATTTTAGAGTTTTTATTTAAACAACCTTTTCATCCATTGATGGTCTGACTATTTTCATAGCTAACAGCCTGATCAAAAATTTTGTCAGTGTAGTTTGTTTTCATTTATATAAATGTATGATTGCTTATGTCATAACTGATGGTTTAATAAAGATGCTTCTTGTTAAAAAAGAGGTGTAGAAATTGAGTAATTTATGTAATGTGGCTTAGGTTATATGATATATAGCAATATATGTGAAGTATAATGTTTATTAATGTTAATTTGTTAGTACAATTTGATTACTTTTGTATAAATATAAATTTGCCTATGTCACAAGTGATAATTCAATAAAGGTGTTTAAAAAGATATGACTAAGGAAAATAATTAACTGTTACTGTCCAATATTACTTTTCTTTGCAACCTTTCAGCACACCCCAAATGGCAAAGGCAGCACAAGTATAACTGTATAGAAAATAAATGAATTAATCAGGGTGTCTGGAGGCCCCCAGAAGCCATAGGGTTATAGATGCTCTGAGATGAATTTCAGAGCATTTTTCTTACCTTTTGATTGAGTGGTATCCTGAACAAATATTATTAATAAGAAAATAAATTTGGTCTTGTTCAAGGAAGAAATAAGTTGTGTTCAAGGTTTAATGTTCAAAGTTGGCAAAATAGCAGCTCACAGTAAACCGAAACAACAGATGTTTGTAAGGATACATAAACCCTCTCTTAGAATACTGCCTGATTCCCCCCTCCCCCCCAAAAAAGAAAGACAGTCAGAATCTGGTGTTTATATTGAAGTGAAAAAAAGACACAAATGGCCACAGTCATGTATTTCAAATGACTGCTGTCATACTTACACATAAACGTATCTTCTTCTGCTCCCACCCCTAAAAAGCAGACATCTGTATATATGTGTGGTATTTGACTGTAAGGAAAACAAAAAAAATGATCACAATAATATATTCCAAACTGCTGTTTCTGCAGAGTATACTGCACATACACAGGTACACCTCTGAGGTCTTTGAGAGAAATAAAAGAAATAATGAACCAGATGACCACACTGGTCCAACCCTAGCACAAGCTCATGTGCACACCTCTAAGGTTTAATTGTGAGGAATGTTAAAGACGTAATGACCACACCCTCCCCAGCCCTCCCTCCACGCAAACCTACAGCAAACATCTGTACACACCCTTGAACAGGGTTGATTTTAGAATGGGTGGGATTGAGAGAAGAGATCACCACTAAGTCAATGTCAACATCCATTTACACAGTCTGGAGTATGGAGGCCACCAGACCACAGTGTTATGATATATATTTTATGCCATATTTTTGAAAGGCAATTACTTGCTAACTGCATTTTTAATGCTATCCCAAAGAATTATACATGTATTCATCATATTTTGTGTGTCCACAGATAAACCACACACACACACACACACACACACACACACACACACACACACACACACACACACACACACACACACACACACACACACACACACACACACGTGTGTGTGCATATGCATGCATACTGACACTATCCATGATAAGACAGGTCTATCACAAGTTGCACAAACACAAACAGATGTGCTGCATTCTCACCTTCAGAGAAACTGGAGGAATGGCAGTTCATCTATGGCATGCCTTTAGGGTGCTAGTGGAAAATGAAAAATCACTGTGAAATAGCAATGATACTCACTGTGCCACTGTGGCAATGAGCAGTTGCTTCCACACATCCTACTTCTGCCAAACCACTAAAGACAGACACCTATCATGTGCAAGTTCTATGTCTGTGGGGTAGTAAGTGAAAGAAATTATGGGTAACTTGTTACTCTTAAATAAACTGCAAACCCCCTGAAACACACACACACACACACACACACACACACACACACACACACACACACACACACACACTCACAAGCAGAATAGCAATGCCAATCATGTTTGTGATAGAAAGTGGAAAACATTATGGCCAACATGTTATTGTTACATTGCACCTCACCAAACACACATACAAACACATTTTTTCAGAAAATAAGCAGTACGTTGTGTGATACTAGTACTGCCATACTAGATCAATGACTGTTGTTTAGTAGTCAGGAAACAGCAGGGATAAGTTACTTTTATTTGCCTCATCAGGGAGTGATGCATATCTAACATTGTCCATAATTTCAATGAATGTCCCTGATTTTGCTAAATATTTTTGCTCTGTCCCTCATTAAAGTTTTGATTTAGTGATAATTTATTCAGGATTGCAGTCAGTAATGACACATATTACTGACTGTCTATAATCCTGAATTACAGGTAGTCAGTAATGACACACTTTAGAGTTTTATAATTCTTATAATTTAGAAAATGTACCTTGATACAAGCTGTGTTATTCTGTTATCTTTTTTAGAGAATTAGAATAATATTTAAACAGTGTTCCTGATTTTGAGCCTTTATTCCTAATTTATTTTTGACTTTGCTCAGAATTATTGAGCAAAGAAGTTGAGAATCATAGTATCTGGTGCCCTGTCAGTATTTATAAAACTCCCTGAGAAAGAAAAACATCTTTGAAGAGCAGGAGAATTTGCTTTCTTAAAATCCCAGTTAAGAACTGAGATAAGTCACTCTGGGCTGCCAATCTTTACCACTTACTTTGTTCATGTTCATTCAGTTATTACTGGCATTATCCATAGCCATATCACAACCCTTTATGATAAAGCATATAATATGAGAACAGGTGATCTTTTTTTTTTCTTTCTGCTCATTTTCTCCCAGTCAGCTGCAGCTTTTGTGGGGCTACCACACAGTTAAAGATGATCAGGGTGGTCCCCCACAATCATGGGTATCATGGGCGCCTAATGTCAGCCACTATGTTAGTTTTAGTGAACAGATTTAACTAAGCCAAGAGCACTGACCATGGTAAAACATTTAAAGGACCACTACATACAAATGATGAAAAAACATATATATTTTTATCTTGCTATGAATTACTGCACCTCCCAAAACAAGTACTCATTCCTAATTTTTTTTTTTTAATCCTTGGCTGGCCTTATGGCGGCAGACATTCTTATTCTTTTGCAAAGCTAAATCTGTCCCATAATGCACTATGAGAGCTCAGATTGTGATAAAAAGTAGCCCTACCATTTGTTCTCAGACTATACTTCCATTTACTTAGAATGGGACACCTGAAAAAAACACTGCCAAGTCTGAGAGTCTGCAGATCATGTGTCATTGGCTGGTTTGCTCTGAGTTTTAAAAATGTTGTTCCTACTGATGTACTATGTATTCTCTGAAAGAAGCTTGCAAAAGTGTCAACAAATTACTGAGATAAAACAAGAACAGTTTTGCAAGTTTCAGTTCCTGGCCAAGTTACTCCTCTCATTTCCTCTCCTTCAATGAGCTCAAGTCTCACATTTCCAAATTGGCTAGATTCAGCTAATTAGTCAACTTTGCATGACAATAGCATTTTCCAGGAATTATTTGTAAAATACAGCACACATCTCAATCCCGAGTTTAAGCCAATCCCGAGTTTAGGCCATTTCTTAAAATATGCATAGCAAAATATTTGATTTGAATTGCATTCTGGCTGCTCACATGGTTATCTTTGCATAGTTATTTTGTTATTACATAACCTGAACTATGGTATTTAATGCCAAGCTTTACATAACAATGAAACAGTTCTCTGTTTCTTCTTAACAATGACCTCCCAAGCCTCTGTTGTGACACAGTACTTTCTGTTACTATTACTTTATGTATTTTGTCTTAGTTGTATACTAGTAGCATATCTCTCATTCTCTCAGCAACTAATCCACAAAAATTCTGGGCTGCCAACAAAAAATCTTGCAGCCAGGACAAACTAGTACTCCCTCCCCAGGACTCACCACTACTAAAGACAACATAGTGTCACAATTTAACAGATACTTCACCGAATCCATACAAGCCCTCACAAACAATAATTGTTCTTCCCCTACCCAGACTCACATAGTACCCATACTAGATCCCACTAACTTCTCTTTCCAACCTGTCGCAATAAACACCATCGTTAAATATCTCAAAAAGGCTTAAACCTACTATACTTGCTGCCAACTAGCTACCCGCTGAATATCTAAAAATCGCTGTAGAAGCAATATTCTATCCAGTATGTCCAAAAAACCATAAAAGTGAATCAAGCAATGAGGCGGTGTAAAAAACTTTTATTAAAATTACCACATAAGTTTTTTGTGCATATTTCTTGGTTTTAAGTGAATCATTTATCCTTAGTGCCATAATTATTGTTGGATTCTATCCAGTATCCATACTAACAAATCAATCCATCTCAGAACAACAAGTCCTTAAAATTTGGAAAGTATCACATATCATCCCACTACATAAAGGTGGAAATTTGACATAATTAGCAAATTACTGGTCAATAGTTATACTATTACCATTACCAAAATTACTTGAGAGGTGCAGCCATTCACAAATCTTGAACTATCTAATAACCAACAATCTTCTATTTAACACTCAGCATGGTTTCTGTACTAATCATAACACTACCACCATCCTTGTTAACTTTACTAACATTATTCACCCAGATCACAATGATGGCAATTTAATTTCTGCCATCTTTCTTGATCTGTCCAAAGCTTTTGATACTGTCTCCCATTCTAAACTCTTAACTAAACTCTTAGAATTAAACCTTGCTATTCTGCATTTACTTGGTTCCAGTAACATCCAACTGGATGCCAGCAAGCTGTAAAATGGCAACAAAATCTCTATTCATTACTGCCTGTAACCTTGGCAGTACCACAGGGATGTATTCTGGGCCCTCCCCTTTTTATTATCTTTACTAACAATCTTCATACTGCCACCCCACTTGCCTCCGTAGTTCAATATGTGGATGCTTCCACCCTGATTTGTGCTGCCCCAACACTACAAAAACTCCAAAATATCACCCAGCAGTCATTTAATGTTGTGTAGTCTTGGCTAAACAATGCACAACTTATACTTAATCCTACCAAAACAAAACTCATGCTCTTCTATCCAACTAGAGCTGCAGACGCCCACCCACCATTCAATACCTCATCACTAAACCATACAATTATGCCTCCAGTTTCCCAAACAAAATTATTGAAGTTTTCTTTAAATGTGATTTACAAAATTCAAATCCTTAAAACACAGTTAAACAAAACGTAGATATGCTCCTGTTCTAGCTCAAGCTGTTACACTATGCACTGTAATTGTTGTCTAAGATTGTTATGACACTCTGCAATGTAATCCATGAACACTGAAAAATGTTTTACTGAAATGTGATCTACTTGTTCTATAAGTCTCTCCCTTACCAAACTACCTGTCCTTCTGTATAACTAAAATTGTACTACTGTTGTAAACTTTCTGTATGTTTTTAATGTGGGGCTTTTCTCCCCAGGCTTCCATTGGAAAAGAACAGTTTGCCCAATCAGGCTTTCCTGGTAAACATATGTAAAATAAAATAAAATAAATTACTTGGAGTGGTCATTGACCATAATATAAAATTTGACACATGTATCACAGACCATAAAACAGTTCACAAAAAACTAGGAACCCTGAACAGAAATTGACACATTCTAAATAAATCTTCAAAGGCCACCATAGCAAAAGCCCATCTTATCTCTACGCTACTATATGCATCACAAGTTCAAAGTCAAAGTCAAAGTGAACTTTATTGTCATTCAGACTGCACAACAGTGCAACTAAACAAAATTGCATTACTTCAACCTCAATGTGCATACAACATATACTGATAATATTAATACAACAATAACACATATACTAATGCTGATCCAACAATAACAATAGTAAGACATTTATACAGTGCAGTAACAAGTACAATGACATGCACCAAGACTATTCCACTTACATATCTTTGTCAGTACCCAAAATATTGCACAGATAATATATTGCACAAATCAGAATCAGACAGATTTCAAATTGCACAAAATGCTAACTTGCCATATTGCACAGAATGTTAACTTGGCATTGTTAATATTGCACATAAGGTATACGATTGTACTTTCATGGAGTTATTGCATATGTATGTGAATTACTTCAGCTTTGTAACTCCAGACCTTGATGACCAGCATGGTGAATGTTATTACTGGAGTTTAGAAGTCTGATGTCTTGTGGAAAAAAGCTTCTATTAAATCTGGTGGTTTTGCAATGCAAACTACAGTATCTCCTGCTTGAAGACAAATATGAGAACAGACCATGGGCAGGGTGAGTGCAGTCTTCAACTATTTTCATGGCTCTGCTGAGGCACCAAGCAGAGTGCAAGTCCTGGATAGAAGGGAGTGTGGACCTGATAATTCTCTCCGCCACTTTGACCATCCTTTGGAGAGATTTGTGATCTGAAACTTTGCAGTTTCCAAACCACATCGAGAGACTACTAGTCAGAATGCTTTCGATGGTACCCCTGTAGAAGGTTGTGAAAACTGAAGGTGATAGTTTTGCTCTCCTCAACCTTCTTAAAAATTGTAGATGCTGTTGTGCCTTCTTGACAAAGTGATTAGTGTTTATTGACCAAGACAAGTCTTCAGTGATATTCACCCCCTTTAGTTTGGTTCTCTTTACCCTTTCCACTGTTTCTCCTATGATTGAGTGGAGAATGAGCCTTGCATCTCTTCCTGAAGTCTACTATTATCTCCTTTGTTTTATTCACATTAAGAGCACGTAGCAATCCCTCTAACCAAATACCGGTTAAAATTCGGTAAAACAGCTTAAATCAAAAACAACTACTGAAAATAAATATGAATAATCCTTTTATTTACACCACAGAGAATTTCATCCTGCTAAAAACTGGAATTTCTTCAGATAAAACATTTTTAAAAATCAAAACCTTTTAAAAAGGCATTAGACCAATAAAAATCTCATAATAAAACCCACCTTTGCAATATAACCAATAAGGCCGATGTTATAACTAAATGTCACGGGCTGGAAACAAACGTGACTCCTCCTATGAAAATCTACAAATATTAAACCAATAAGATCACATATTGAAACACAGTAACCAATAGCCTTCATATGATAACTCAGTCGTAATGGTTAACAACAGACACGCCTACTCCTTTATGTGTCCATAACTCAACATCATTGTGTACATGATGTTTTATATGCAATAAAATTGCCTTCATGTTACACCATTAGAAAATATTTATTTAACTTTTTATTTAAATTCATTTAAGCATCTCCAAAATCATAATTTACATGTAACATAACTGAATGACACGGACTAGAGATGAGCACGTGCCCCTCCTATACATTTCTATGATTGATTCACATTGAACCAATAGATGTTATAACTAAGTGTCACGGGCTGGAAACGAACGCACCTCTTCTTATGTTATAACTTAATATCTTGGACTGGAGACGGACATGCCTCCTGCCTTTTTAAATGGTTTTGATTTTTAAAAATGTTTTATTTGAAGAAGTTCCAGTTTTTAGTGGGATGAAATCCTCTGTGGTGCAAATAAAAGGATTATTCATATTTATTTTCAGCAGTTGTTTTTGATTTAAGCTGTTTTACCAAATTTTAACCGGAATTTGATGAGTGGGATTGCTATGTGCTCACACTTTGTTTGTTTGCCTGTGTTTTACTGGTTTGCAAGTTCTTTTTATTCACATTAAGAGCCAGGTTGTTGTTGCCACACCAGACAATCAGTTGATTCACCTCCTCTCTGTAGGCTTTTTTGTCACCATTGCTGATGAGACTCACTACTGTAGTATCATCCGCAAACTTAATAATGTGGTCTGTGTTGTACCTAGTGATGCAGTCATATGTCAGCATGGTGAACAGCAGGGGACTCAGGACACATCCTTGAGGTACTCCAGTATTCAGTGTGATGGTCATCGAGGTGTTGTGGCCTATGCATACCTTTTGCAGTCTGTCATTAAGAAAGTCCAGAATCCAGTTGCATAAAGGAGTGCTAACACCCAGATGGACCAGTTTCTCAATCAGATCTTGGGAGATGACTGTGTTAAAGGCCAAGCCAAAGTCAATAAATAACATGCATGCATAGCAGTTTTTGTTCTCCAGGTGTGCCAAGGATAAGTGAAGTGCCAGTGAGATGGCATCTGCCATAGAGTGATTGGATCTATAAGCGAATTGGAGTGGGTCCAGAGTTGCTGGAAGATTTGATGTTAAGTAATCTTTGACCAGTCTCTCAAAGCACTTCATTACAGTGGAGGTGAGAGCTACTGAGTGGTAGGCATTCAGGCTTGAGGGTGGAGACTTCTTGGGCAATGGTATAATGAATGTATTCTTGAAGCACTTGGGTACTGTGGCTTGATGCAAAGAAATGTTGAATATGTCGGTGAGAACAGTAGTTATTTGGTCAGCACAGTCCCTGAGCACCTGCCCCAGAATATTGTCAGGACCAGCTGCCTTTCTTAGGTTTACCCATCGCAGCACCCTTTGAACATCCCCTGGGTGAAGACAGAGCACTTCATCTTCTTGGTTGGTGGGCAGATTCATTGCTGTTGTATTGTTTCCCTTCTCAAACCTGCTGAAGTAGGTGTTGAGCTCATTGAGAAACTCTATGTTATCATCACATTCAGAAGGTAGGGGCCTGTATTATGATATAGATTGTATACCTTGCCACAGACATCTGGAGTCTCTCAAGTCCAAGAAGTGACCCTGAATTTTCTGTCTATAGGTCCACTTAGCCTCTCTTATTCCTCTACACTATGGCTTCCCTAAGGACATCTTTGTCTTTACAAATAAAGGCAGCATTGCGTGCCTTCAAGAGCTCATACACTCCACTTGTGAGCCAGGGTTTCTGATTCACTCATGTGATGATGCTCTTGTTGACTGTCACATCATTCACACACACTTTGATATTCAGGCCATCATGGACTCTGTGTACACATCCAGGTTAATTTTCTGGTCCATAGTCGCCGCCTCCTTGAATATATTCCAGTTCGTGCTTTCAAATCATTCCTGGAGTACTGAAACTGCTCCCTCTGGCCATAACCTTGTTCCCTGGATGGCTTTCCTCTGATTAACAATGGCCTGAGTTACCCAGATGTGGATGAGGTACTGCTTGACACTGGTGTAGACCTTATCCAGAATATTCTCTCCCCTCGTTGCAAAGACCACATGTTGGAAGTTGTTTGTCTTTTGGCTTTTCCTGGTTAGGTGTTGCCACAGTGGAAATCCGGTCCTCTAATGATTGGTAGTTGGTTTTTATGGTGTCGAGTTGCCACATGTTGGAAGTAATGAGGTAAAATTGTTTTCAGATATCATGATTAAAATCACCTCCTATTATGTGAGCAATCTCCGGATTCTGGTTTTGTAGCTCACTGATGGTAAAGTCTAGTCAGTGTGTCATTGGTATTAGCACTGGGGGAATATACACCACTGTGGTGTTCACGCCATTGAACTCCCTTGGTACATTCTTACAAACATTAAGTAATCTGACCTAGCAAAACATGAAACTTAAAAAGAAAAAAATCCAAAGCATACACTGTCAGAAGCAGGAACCACTTGCAGTCAGCCAACTCTTCAGTACAAGCTGTTTTTATTCTTCCACATAAAAACCACACAGATTGAGCACTTTCATCCCCTGAAACTGGGGTCTTCATCAGAATCTAATTGCACTCCATAGTGAATTCATTTAAATACTATTTAAAATAAATGATGTCACCACCCTTCCCACTCATTTCCTTTTTAGTTACAATTGACACTGTGGTTACTTGGTAGTTTTTGTTTAAAACTCGAAACTTGCTATAATAAAATTGCAAAGTTTGCCACAGTAACAAATTTCAGGTCCCATCATTGTTTAGCTTTAAAACAACTATCCTGGCTCAAACTACCAAATCTACTTGCTTATAATCAACTCACCTTTGCCCATCGAATATTAAATCAGCCAGAAAAAAATTCCAGTACTTCAAAATCTACTAATAGATTATTCCAATAACAGGGTATTGCATTACAGTAACAAATCCTTCCTAAATATATCCAAACCTAACAATGCAGCTAGAGTTTCCCATTAGTCCAACTGCATAGCCAAAACTTGGAATTCCCTGCCATTAAATATCACAACTATTAACACTTCCAACTTAAAAACTTCTCAGATCACACCTATCGAATCATGGACCTGCTCTTGTACAAACCCTGGTTGGGAAACAGATGTGTTAGGGAACACAACCTGTTATTTTTGTATTTGAATTGTATACCCCTACTAAACATATGCATAGTTAACTTGCTTGCTTTCTACCTACATTTACAGTACTGCTATTCTTTGTATCCTACCTAGACTATATGATTGTATCAGTGAAATGTCTAACATGTATTTTCATTTTATACTTGTATGTAAGATTTAATGAATATTTGTATGTATATGTTATATACGTATCTTATGGTTATTTATAAACGTGGAGCTTTTCTAACCGGGCCTCTGCTGAAAAAGGAAACTAACACACACACACACACACACACACACACACACACACACACACACACACACATACAAACACACTCATGCTTGCCCACACACACACACACACACACACACACACACACACACACACACACTCATTAAAGTTCGCCCACACAGGCACCCCCCCACACATACACACACACACACACACACACCTACTCACGCTCCCCTCACACACACTCATGCTTGTCCAGGCACACAAACATACACACACACACACACACACACACACACACACACACACACACACACACACACACTTATACCCATCCATGCGCACACTCATAAACACACTCACACTCATGCAAACACACACTCTCATGTTCATATGGTTCATAGGTTCATAGGTTAGTACTAGGCTAACTGCCCTTGGAAGCCATTGTAAGCCTAGCCAATTATCCCTTGTGAGACTCAAACCCTGCACCTTGTGCTTGCAAGGCAAGCACCTTAACCATTAAGCCACCCTCCCAACCCACACACACACACACACACACACACACACACACACACACACACACACACACTCACTCACTTGCATACACACTCGCATGCCTGCACACACACACACACACACACACACACACACACACACACACACACACACACACACACACACACACACACACACACACACACACACACACACACACACACACACACACACACACACACACACACACACATATCCGTGCACACACTCACACACACACACATTCACGCTCATGCAAACACACACTCTCATGTTAACACACACACACGCACGTGCGCACGCACTCGTGCTCGCTTGCACACTCACTCACTTGCACACACACTCTTATGCCTGCACACGCTTGCCCCCCACACACACACACATACACTCATCCACACATGTGTGTGTGCCCAGCCCCTCACACACAGACACATGCTCTCGCCCTCCACATACGCTCACCCACCTTACGTATTAAAAGAGAACACTGCGCCACTTACTCTAAAGTGAAGGAATAAAACCTCTTTAATTCAAAAACTAAAAGGTAAGCATATGACTGACTACAGAAAACATACTGTGTGAAGTCAGTTGAATAATGATGAACCTGACTGCTTCTGATAGAAAGGGAGTGGCACTACAGTAAAAGTCAGTCATACCATCTGAAAGGAACTGCAGACATCAGGACTCCTAAGTGTGCTTAGGTTTTGAACAAAAGACAATGGAAGAAGAAGAGGTTTAACAAAAAGTAATAGGCTGACAGTTATGCCAAAGCTAGGCATGACCCCTACAGTCGCCTTAATTTTGCTGCCTGACGACTTGTGATACATCTTGCTTCAAAGGAAAGAAAAAGTATAATTACAGTTAGCCATATAAAATGGACAAAATCTAATGCCATCATCTTCTGGCATTCCAAAAGCATCCAAATACATTATCTACAAAAGCATTGTATCTCCCCCCTTGGAAATGTACAGAAATTTACTCAAGATATCATCCATCATCTCACAGTGGTGCAACGGTTAATGTTGTCGCTTCACAGCAAGAGGTTCCCTGGTTTGATTCTTGGCTGGGATGCCTTCTGTGTGGAATTTGCATGTCTTCCCTGTGTTTGTATGGGTTTCCTGAGGGTGGTCTGGTTTCATCCCACATTCCAAAGACAGGCAGCAGGTTGACTGAACACTCTAAATTGGCCCTCAGTGTGTGGTATGGATGAACTACAGCAGCATGGCTAGCCACCTGGCAGTATAAACCTAGCCTCTAGATGATTGTCACTGTTGATGTGACACCCTGACCCCATGTGCAAAAATGGGAAAAGAGGTTGAAGATGGATGGATATAGACCATGGTATCTGTAAGATTCAAATGCACACATAAATGTTAACAGCTGAGGACAACAGTAAAATACACAAGCGTTTTGAACACATACACACATATTCATATATGGTACTGCTTCATTTGATTGAATAATAATTCACTGAAAATTAAAATTTCTACAGAATGTCAGTGTTGTGTTTCATGTTTGAATGGAAGCAGTGACTGACTTTTTTCCTTTCTCCACTGTTGTAAAACAAAACCAAAGCACCTGAATGCAAGACAGAAGAGACCAATGTTTCTAGCATATTCTCAGCATAATATCCACTTTTGTCTTCAGACTTTATCAAGAATGTTGAAAAAAATACAAAACACATCTTGATATACTCCAAGTTAAAACCATTCCATCCAATAAGAATGTGAAAACAATGAATCAATTAAACAACATCTAAAACAATTTTTAGTTGTATTAACCCTTTAAGTGATAGCAAGTTGGCATTCTTTGAGAAAACACTTTATATTAATGTGATCATTTAGACCAGGGGGGTTGTCAGCAGCTAGTTTTATTTGCCAGCAAGTTTCTTTTCTTTAAACAACATTTTCATATTTGCGAATCCTCTGGTCTTCTGGAACTGATTATTCCACAGCAAACAGATATGTTTTGTATTTTTTAACATTCTTGAAGTCTGAGGATGAACGCAGATATTAAACTGAGAATACGCCAGAAACATTGGTCTTTTCTGTCTCGCATTCAGGTGCTTTGGTTTTGTTTTACGTTAGTGTTGATATACACCTGGTCGGGCTTTGTTTCAGTTTTTTGGTTCTTTTTTCCATTGTTGTTTGACTGCACAATTAGTATTTTTAAGTAAGGGAGTCTGCGGGAGAAATACCTTCCAAGTTGTCACCATTGGTCTTCTGACAAAAATCTGGTTGACATCTATAAGCCTTACAAAAACTGCATTCAAAGTCTATACTCACACCGTGTAGCAAAAGTCTAGAATATGATCCATACACCAATCAAGGAAATAAACAGCATTCATTTATTTAAGCTGCAACTAAACAAATGCCTTTCTGACTCCTGACTTTGCACTTGTTCTTCTGCTGGTTAAAATTTTAGGTTCTTCTCCTCTAATATCCACATGCATCCTAGCTCTCCTTTTCCTTAATTTCATTTCTCTTGTAATTTTGCTTTTACCCATTATTTCTCCTGCCTCCCATATTTACCCCAATTATTACTTCTAGCAAATATTTTTTCTCACTCTTCCCTCTCTTCGTCCTTATCGACCATTTGAAATTTTCCACTCTGATATTTGCTTTATGAGTGATTAATAAACTGTTGCACTTATAGCATGTCAGCATGTTTCAATGCTACATGATATTGTGTTTATCTTGATTTAAAAAAGGTATACAGGTATTATTATACATGTTTAACGTGCACTAATATTTGTATTAATCTATGAAGTTATAGTATATTGTAATATGATATCAGTTTTCATCTTTGTATATGTATTTTCTGTTATTTTATTTGTGGAGCTTTTCTCCCCAGGCCTTGGATGAAAATGAGTGAAATTGCAATATCTCTTAAAACTTCACTACCTAAATCTCAAAGGCCTCTGAGACACAAATTGCAATAAGTATCTTCAGCAAACTCCAAAACACATCTCTGGTGCAATACCCATCATGACAGATTCAGCCACATCTCAGTGTCTCAATGTCTAAGCCCATAAGGCAGACAACCTCACAATCCAATATGTTCATCATAGGAGACTCCATTGTGAGTACAATGATGTCTCACTCACGACACTGAGCAAGGAGAGGGTTATGGTCATTTGCGCATCAGGGCCAGGATCCATCAGATCATGCATGCATTCAAGTCACTGAACTACAATCACCAGTATGATTTAGTTATAGTTCATGTGGGCATAAATGACCTGAGACATACCTTCCTGAACTATATGAAGAAAGACATGATGGAGCTCTCCGACTATTTGCTCCAGGCAGGTATGAGCCCAGCAATGAGCAGCAATCTATCTTCTCCAAGGCTGATGCCACAAAAAAGATGGAAGATATTGCCTTTCCACTCCCTGCAAGCTCTCCTCAGTCTGGAGAATACAGATGTTGGTATAATTACTGAGACATGGTTCAAAGCAACACAGAGCACACCGGCAGAGCAGGGCAATAATGCCTTTTACACATTTAGACCAGCTACTGCACAGAAAGGGACAAAGGGTGGAGGTGTCTCTATTTACATCATACTTCAAGGTGAGTCAAACAATATGATGCACTTGAGTTTCTCCATGTACAACTCACCATAACTAAAACTGGGAAACTGCATAGTTGGCAAATCCAATGTTCAGTAAAACCAAGTCACAGTTTTGCTATGTCAAACAAATGAGCATTGGGCCAAAGAACTGCTCTCCCACATATATACATATAGATAGATACATATATTTTATATAGATCTCTCTCTCTCTGTATATATATATATATATATATATATATATATATATATATATATATATATATATATATATATATATATAAACAAACACTTATTTGATTTATATATATATATATATATATATATATATATATATATATATATATATATATATATGTATATAGATATAGATATATAGATATACATAAACTTAAACACGTATTTGATTTATATATATATATATATATATGTACACACACACACAAACACACATGCACACACGCATATTTATTGTGTAGGTGCATTTGGCAAATCTGGTAGATATATACACACACACACACACACACACACACACACACACACACACACACACATATATATATATATATATATATATATATATATATATATATATATTGTGCATTTCTGTATATTTATATCAGCTTCCCAAAAATAAAACCATGTGTTATTTGCAGTTGTGAAAGGCATCTTTTTAAATTTTGATATATGGAGGTGCATTCCTGATGCAACGTACACTCCATATGGCACAGATATCAACATGCCTAGTATCATTAGGATGAGATCTCAGGGTGATGTATTTTCTATTAGATAGGAATGGGAGTCCTGAGCTGACATCCATCAATCATTTTCATTTGCCAAAGACATTACAGCACTGTTTTGAAGAGAGGTGGGAAAAGCCTCAAAGTTGACTAGTATGTTGTGTGGGTGTGGGTTGCTGTTTGTGTTTGTGGGGAGTGGAGGTGTGATGTGAATGTTATACATTATCAAATGGAGAGATTAAGACTAAAATTATTTGAGTCCCCTGTTTGGAGTATGGTATCACTGCTACAGCTGTTGGTACTGTTGCAATACATGAGTCATGAAGTATGTACATGCTTGTCTGATTTGGGTCAGTTGCAATGGAGAGCAGATGAGGAGTGTTGGATCGCTTATCAGTGTACCCCACAAGTGTCACTAATTTTGGCTTATACTTTTGCTCTGACATACTACAGTCCATAATGCTTTTTGAAAAAGTGTTGGATTCTCATGAACAAAAATATGACATTCATTGCAATGAAAGACTTTTTTTCTTCAGAAAATGAATGTCAAAATAATGTCAAAATAAGATAACCTGCTGTGTTTGGAGGCCCCACTAGGATGAGGGGGCCCGCAGTGACCGCAGTGTTCACTGGTGCCTAAAACCAGCTATGGAACCATCTCAAGACTGCTAGTAGCAGGGCATTATTCAGGCCATTTTGAGGTGGGAATATGCCGGGATAATAGATACATACATACATACATACATACAAATATTTCAAGCATGGGCATTAATGCCCTTCTAGCTTGTCAATATACCAAAACACTTGTTCCCATAATAAGTGTCAAGGCTTTTCTTAAAAATATCTAAACTAATACTTGCTGTAATGTAATTTGGTAGTCTGTTCCATGCATCAGCTGCTCTGTCAGAGAACTGATTAGTGCACTTCTCATTCCTATAGAATCATCTACATAGATTGTCTGATGATTCTCTAGTACTTTTTGATAACCCCAAACATTCCCAGAGGTAGTCGTCTCTGAATGCCCTATATACCTGAATAAGATTTCCTTTTAGATATCTTTAAGAGAGACTGTACAAGTTCAGATGTTATAGTCTTTTATAATAACTTAAATGTCCACAGATGCCCTTGGTATATTTCCGCCGTACTCTTTCCAGTTTACTTATGCTTGTTTTCTTATAGGGTTTCCATATTGTCATTCCATACTCATGTTTAAGTCTAATGTAACTAAAAAACAATGACTTCATCATTTTTGATTTCCTAGACTTTATAAATCCTTTTATACAACCTACAGTTCTATAACTATCATTAACTCATTCACTCCACTAGATCTCAGGAAGTTTGCACTGTAACTTCCAATGGACGGAGCCTAAGCCTTTTGACAGAATCAATATGTCCTCATATTTGAAACAAATGTACATATCTCTGGAACCATAGGTTAGTACTAGGCTAACTGCCCTTGTGAGCCTAGCCAATTATCTCTTGTGAGACTCAAATCCTGCACCTTGTGTTTGCAAGGCAAACACCTTAAACATTAGGCCACCCTAAGGTTATGAAAGAAGTATAAATGGCAAACTCTTCAGCACAAACTATTTTTGTAGTAATAGTATTCTTTAGTTTTTAGATCTTAAACAGAATTGTATAAGTCACAGTAAACCCAGTAACTATTACATTTGTAATATTTTGTAAACAACTTAAAATATCTCTGCAACCACAAAAGTTACGCACATACCGTCAGTAGCATTTTATTCATCTAGCTGAGAGCTTTCATATGAAACTAAGTAGTTTTGTCTGGGTTACTTGGGTGTTGAGATATTTAGAAAAATGTGAAAATTATATTCACATAAATTAATATCATAAAAACAGCAGTTAATATCTATTTACCTGTACTAGACAGAAGTCAAATATTAATGCAGTTGAGTTTGCCATTGTGCAAGCTTTAAGATGAAATCTTTTAAAACACTGTACATAGCACAGTTTTGGAATTATTGATAGAAATACGAGCAAACAATATTTGATGCCTAGAGGCTTCAGTAGGAGTTAACTGCAGATGTAACTGGATTAGAAAACCTCACAGCTGAATCAACCCATATACCCAGGTAGGTAACGCTATTTATATATATATATATATATATATATATATATATATATATATATATATATATATATATATATATATATATATATATATATATATATATTAGTGCCTGACAGTGATGTATTTTGCTAGTAAGGTTTGTTGCAAATTTGGCAGTTCTGCCATAACTTTGTTCAGTCTTATGCAGCTGATAAGATTATAAGCTGGAAAATAGAGATGAAACATACAGGAGAATTGAGAATAGTAAGGTATGGACTGTGCTGATGAGTTTTTAGTCAGAGAGCTAAGACACAGATTTGTAGAACAGTCCTAGCTGTTGTTTTTTTTAATCATGCTTGATACTGGGTGTGTTGGTTGAATCATAGATTCCTGTCAGTAATTACTCCCTGAAGTTTTTTGTGTGGTACTAGATGGATTTTAGTGTTACTTTTTCAAAGGATAATAATTCCATTGTAGTTTGGCTGTTTGAGTAAATAGCATTTACTTTATTTGTGTTGTGATTTTGGAGCAATTTAGATTTTACTAACCGACCTTCCATTTTTTTTTAAATGATAGTTGATCAGTTTGAAGCTGATTAATGGATTTATTTAGTGACTGATTGATTATTGATTGATTGATTCATTCATTGCTTTTGTTGACAGGGTAGGGTGGCTGGTCTTGGGATGTCTCATATTCATGATCTTCGTGCTGAAGCATTGCATAATATGATTTTCAGAAAAAAACATAGTATAGTATTTACGTAACTAGTTTCAGTTTACATTACACAGCAAATTACTAAGTGCAGCATTGCAGTACTATGTTATATAACATCAAGTTATCTATATTGGAATATGATATTCAGTTTGCAGTGACAATAATACTGCTATGTATTACATGTCAGTATAACACTATCCTAGGAACATGGAACTAAGATTAAAGTATTAAAGGGGAAATAATAAAGGAAGTTTGTCAGTCATATTAAGAAAATGGGAGAAGAAGGAGAAGGATGGAGTGGTAAAATAGTAAGGAGTAGAAAAAACTCTGCATGCAGTGGTTTTGTTTGTACGTATTTACAGAGTTTGATTCCCACATTAGGTTGCAAGCTAATTAGACAAGCTTCTAGTTCGAGTTCTATCGAAGAGTGATTACAAGGCATAGCCTTCGTCTAACAAACCGGAGCATTTTTAGGAGTCTTTCAGGTGTTCATAGAGTTTTGTTCAGAATGATTAATGATCTGTCAGTTATCATTTTTTTTTCCTAGAGAGCTTCCTCCACGTGACTGGAACAATTTTTCTAAATCTCCTTTCACTGACTGAAAGATGAAATGGGGACATAACTAGAGTTACAGTAGTGCTTTCCTCTCTTCCTAGATAGTATTGAGAGTGATTTGCTTGTAGTTTAGCTCCCAGGAAAAGACAGTGGTATTCATGCAGGATTTTAAAGGTCAGCCATAACAGAAGAGGGGTGGAAATAGCTAGGGTGTGGAGGTAGTAAGCTTTCCGCAGTTAGATGCAGTGATGCTCTTTACAATGTCTTAGGCTAATAAGTCTGCAGATTGCACATGTAGTGGTTTGAATGAGATGAGTGTTCTTGGCAGAGTGAGTTGTAAGTACGGGAAGGACATATTCAAGTCTTGGAATGAGTATATTGTTTGCTAATGGCTCTCCTAGCTTCAGTAATGAGATGGTTAGAGAGAGAGTAAGCAAATCTGAGTTGTGTAATACTTTTGTAACAATTTAACAATGTTTTGTGTATGAGTTTTGCGAGTGAGGGTGGGATCAAGTGTAAGCCTAAGGTATTTATATCTTGTACTGATTTCAGGGTGATGTTACCAGAGAAGACAATTTTAAAAGGCTTGAGTGTGCCAGTTTCTTTTTTATACAAAAGCCATGATGGCAGTTTTGTGATCATTAATTGTTATTAGGTTTTCTGTTAGCTACAGTGACATGTCTAGTTTTACAAAGTATGATTTCATCTGCATAGATGATGATGTTTGAGTATGGGATGACTGTATTAATATCATTAAAAAATATGGAGAATAGTATTGGACCAAGGAATGGATCTTGGAGGTTTCCTGCTCTGGTATCCTTCTGGAGAAGTGAGTTTGACTGCCTTGACTTTAAAAGTTCTATTCTGTAGATGGTTAAAAAAACATGTTATTATACTATGTCCAGGACTGAGTAATTGTAGCTTTGGTAGAAGGATTTTGTAGTTAACATTTTCTAATGTCCAGGTGAGGTCTATGGCGATGGCCCCTGGAAAGTACTTTCCATGATATCTGAGGGTGTGTTGTAACCATTACTGAAGCCATATTGTGAGTCAGTTAAGAGGATGCATATGGTTAATTGTTTTTGTATCTGGTTTTATATATATATATATATATATATATATATATATATATATATATATATATATGTTTTTTTATTCTAAATCTGTTTGTGATAGGACATGGCATAGACATGGGGCAAAAGTAAGAGGGTGAGCAGGCTTGAGCTTTTTGGGGATGGGAATTATAAGGGAGTGATTAAATTGAGAAGGTAGCTATCCTAATATTATTGCTAATTTAAAATATGTGCTAAGGATTTAGCTAGATTTATTTGTGCTAGGAATACCTCTCAACTTCTTGTCAAGAATTCTGGACTAAGCCTAAAGAATTGGAGAGCAAAGGCCCAAAATTAAGGACATTTTTTCAATATTACTGTAATTCACTTAAAAAAATAAAAATTGCATGAGGGAAGGGTAAAAATATGAGGCAAAATAAGGGGGGGGTTGAAAAATCAAGGATAGATGAGAGGTCTGGTGCTAGGAGGTATGTAGAGTACAGCTTTATATACAGATTTGTAATGAGTTACTAGCTTTGAGCAAGGTTATTACATTTTCTATTTTTGAATATGTGGTATATTTAAGTATCTAATTTCTATACATCCAGCTCTTCTTATGGAGCAAACATGATGGATAATGTCATAACAAGCCAAGAGGTAAGATTTCTTCATCTTTTGCAAGTGATCTGAGTTTTGATAACAGCAATTATATCTGATTACTATCCAAGGATACTTGTTAATGATTCTGTTATGGATACTTCAGGCATTAACATGACATAGTTTTATACTAGGAATGTTATGGAAGAGAGAGTTATTTGGGTTCAGGACTGTGTTTGCAGAGGATAGGGTTGGGTTAGGATTTATATCTGTCTACACAGAATATATTCAGGATGAACAGTCCCATTAACTTTGCTAGCTTTCTCCAAACTTTAAAACAAAATGGACACAATGTGGTGTGATGTGATGTGTATCCAAGAACACCACATGTCTGCAGCTGATGGTAACCTAAGCAGTAATCTTGCTGAGAATCAACTTTATATGCTGGTGGAAAAGAAGACGTGCAGTAATACCAGATAGAAATTTGCTAATTAATTTTCAGGTGGAGAGTAAGTGATGGTACAATGTTTGTGGGAGATTGTCACCCTAACTTTCCTTGCAATTTACCTATTGCCATCCAACCTCTTAAACAGGTAGAAGTTTCCTGATAAATGTTCTGACAATATTGCCTAATGCCTTAACTATAATTCATAGGCAAATAGAAGGCAATCAATCAGCACAGTGTTACAAGCCTAGCCAACAAACCAAGGTCAGAATCAAACCTTGTACTTTTTATCTGTGAGATGAAAACCTTCCACATTATGACAACCCGTTCCTTCTAAGCTTCCATAGAATTCTAGGTCCCCAACTTTGATAACATTGCTTCAATTGCCAAGCTCCTAAATAAATCCCTTGAAGATGAGCTTGCCAGTGTGTGGTTTCGTTTAGGCAGTGCCTGTCTTGTGCAGCTGAAACAAGGAATATGATAATATGGATAGCTAACTCTAATACATCTTCTCTTTGGAAAGAAAAGAGAAGGACTGTATAAAAGAGTTTAGGCAGGGTTTACAAATAAGGGCTCAGCAATTGTTTGATTAATTATAAAGTGGGACAATACTGGGATGCCACTGCCAAATATATTATGTTACCACTTTCTGTCAGGGACGCAAATGCTTCCATTACAAGGTAGACAGTAAGTCCTGAACCCAGTCAATCCCACCTGTGCTCTCTCCCATATCTGGATATTTTTAAAATATGCTACCTGTAAAATGATGCCACTGTTTGCTGAAATCTGTCACTTATTTACCCTTGCCAACTCCTATAATTACCACTGTACATTTCTAGCCACTGAAAAACATTCCAATTTCAGAAAGATATACATTACTGCTTGTCACCCTTACCTACAAACAACTCTTCTTTGATTTCTTTCTCTGCTGTACATAAACTTTAAAGTGCCTCACATGTCCACCACACCTCCTAATCTAACGGCACAAGAACTCTGGACAAAGTCAAACTAATGGGCGGAGTCAAAGGCCAAAAAAACACAGCCAGATTTTAAATATTGCTGTTAAAAATAACAAAGCTCTTAGTATAATGCGTTTTCCATTAACTTGCATTTTCTGAAGAATATGAAGCCTGAAACACAAATTTCTGTCAATATTTAGTGAGGTTAATCCTC